>NC_059104.1:179692306-179824806 GCF_020740685.1 Jaculus jaculus
TTCTTTTCCTTTTTTTTTTTTTTTTAAATTTTTCGAGGTAGGGTCTCACTCCAGCCCAGACTGACCTGGAATTCAATATCTAGTCTCAGGGTGGCCTCAAACTCACGGCGATCCTCCTACCTCTGCCTCCCGAGTGCTGGAATTAAAGGTGTGCGCCACCACGCCCAGCATCCTTTCTTTTTCTTTTTCTTCGTCTTTTGTGACTTTCTCTGTGTGTACAGCATCTTTCTCTGTTGCCCAGGCCGGCCTCCCACTCAGCACCATCTCACTACCCGCGCTTTGCCAGTGCTGGCACCAGAGGCCTGTGCCACCACACTTGACTTAAGATAAGCTTTCGGTGAAACAGTGACTAGAGTTGCACTTAGTATATCACACACTGCGGAGACCCGCTATACAGGGAGCAATTTTCAGAAGCTTCTGAGCACATCACCAGAGTCCCACATGGCTTGACTCGGAGGGGCTCCCCGAGCACATGCGGCTGTCCTAGATACCAACCTCATTCTTTCAACCATAGTCCCAAAAGAAATCCCCAAATGGTTATGTAAGTTACGTGTCACTTCCATCGAGCTCTTCTGTCTGCATTCAGAAAAATAAAGCGGGAAGGTGGCAGGAGCCTCTTCAATGCCATCCTGACAGGTTCGGATCTGGGTTTATTTCGCCGCGGCCACTCAGACAGCCCTGAATAGGCGCACAGAGAGACCTTGGGTGGAGGGTGCTTGGCTGGTCTGCGGACATTGTCTTTCAGGCCTGACTTCTGGTAATGAGGCACTCTTCTCTGGGGACTGCTGTCAGGCAGCCTTTGTGACAAATTGCAAAATCTGTACGAGCATCTAAGAGACGGACAAGTAGACCCAATGGCACTACAGGGGATATTGGTAGCCCTCAAAAGTTCAAAAGAGAATGCTTTGAGCAGCAATCCCCTAAACTGCATTCAGAAGTCCTTGCCCTCTAAATGTACCTTAAAGGGTGCATTTTGGTTGCAGAATCAGGATCTGAACAGATTTTGGCTGATAGGCTAAACTTAATAGGATGAAATGAGAGTTAGAAGTAGATGAAAGTTTCTGTACTTGGCCGCGGACAATCCAGGGAGTGCACCTCAGAACAGCTCTAAAAGCTGCTATGAGGAGCGGCTCTTAGAAATAAGACAGAAGTTTAGCCGGTGGCCCTTAAAAAGTGTAGAGCGATGGTGTGGATTTTCATACTGCCAAGCTCAGTGTCTTGTGACATGGACAACCAGGTGTGAGTAAGGCACAAGAGATTTATTGGGAACAAAAAGGTGGAAAAGCCCCAAAGTGTCAGGGCAAGCATGTTTAGGACTTCAGCAGCTGGCATCTAAAGAAGAGAAAGCCAGGGGAGGAGGAGGAATTAAATGTTGTGCTTTTTGAGTTAGAACTTAGAAAAATGAGTAGGCTTCCTGAGTGCCTGTTACCCCGGGGGAGTGTCTTCTTAGGCATAGTGTAGGGAAGGGAATAACCAGTTCTGCCACCTTTCTAGCATGTCTGGGGGACGGGAGGGGGTGGTCTCTTGACCAGTAGAGTCATTGACAGGCTCCATCTCCTCTGGTCACAAGAATTTGGGCCTTTCCTTTCTGTTGTTACTAAGGAAATAGGAGGTGTGGGGTCTGTCCTCACGTGGCCAGCAAGCCTAACGTCTACCTACCTTCAACAGCAGTAGGTTGCATTAACAGAGATAGGGAATTAGGACGAGGAGCTGATGCACACACACACACCGTGTGGTCACAGCAGGCCTGTCGATACGGTTCTGGATATCACGCTCTGAAAGGAGTACAAGGACAGTCACAGAACGGATCTGATCAGTGTCGTCCTTGGTGGCGGGAGCCTGTAGTGCCTCACATAGTGCCCACTGGCAGCACCACCAGCTGTGGGCAAAGTGCTCCCACACCTCAGTCGTTGGGGTCATTTCGCATTCAAACCATAGCACTGTTCTCCCTTCATTCATTCTTCCCCTTTGTCCAGCAAGGTGCTGGGTGCCTGAGAGACGCTGGGGGAAGTAGATGGAGCCCTTGCCCTCTCGGGGAGTACGGCATGTCTGGGAAATCGTTACGAACACCGCAGTTGTTAAGTGTTGTGACAATTTGGGTAACATTTTGGGAGAGAATAGAACTGGGCCTACTTGGGTGGTCGGAGAAGACATCCTGGAGGGAGTCATGGTGACATGGGCCTTGAAGGCAAACAGAGGACCTTGTTCAACGATAGTTTCAGGGTAGCAACGCACACGAACCGGTTCCATAGTGGTTAGCTTCCAGCTCTGAGCTCGCCCAAAAGGTGCCATTAGAGGGAGCACAGCGCAGTCTCGTGACGTGGAGCTTTGTTTAGTACATAGCGTAGAGTGTGAACACAGCTTTTAAATTCCCAGTGTAGAGCAGCAGATTGAAGTCACAAAAAAAAAAATACCTTTTCAGGAGGATATACATCTTGCACAGTGGGGGTTTCTTTCTCTTGGTATCCTTTTGTTGTTGTCCTGAAGCAGGTACTCACTGTAACCCAGGCTGACCCAAAAACTCACTGTGGCCTTGAACCCACGACCCAAGCTAGCCTTGAACTCACGGCCATCCTCCTACCTCAGCCTGGCAAGTACTGGGATTGTAGACATGAGCCAACATGCCCGGCTTCCCCTGGAATCTTAATGGTGTGTTTCCCACTCAGTGTGGGCGTTCCTGGCATAGCCTGCAGGATGAGATGATCTGTTTGGGACTTCTCCCTCTCCTAGTGGGGTAGGAATGGAAGGGTTTTATTTATTCTCAGGCACTTTTCCCTTCCCCAGAAGATTATAATAAGGCTGGGAGGAGGTTGAGCCATCCTTCAGTCCTCACTGGTGCACTCTTGTGTACGGCTCGTGTGAGGAGCACCTTTCGCTCTTTGGTGTCCTGTCCCTGTAGAACCATGTGGCCGCCGAGGCTCGTTCCCTTTGGCTCTAATGAGGTGTGGAGCAGGGAGAAGTCTGGATTAAGAGGAAAATGGATGGAAAAATCAAAGAGTAAAACAGAACCAGGCTTGCTGATCCAGATACACTTTTCCCTTGCATGTTGCCTTTCCAATGGATCACTCTTTTTAGGCACAAGCACGCAAAGAAGGGGCATGTTATAAAGATAAATTGCTGTTCCCAACGAGTGGACAAAATATCTGTGTTTGTTTATTTTATTAGTACGGGTGTATGCCCAGGTCTTTTGCTGCTGCAAACAACTGCCTCCGTCACTTTACACGGGCAGCTTGGGGAATTCAACTCTGGGCCGTTCAGAAGCTTTGCAAGCCAACGCCATTAACTACCGAGTCAGCTCCCCAGCCCCCAGACTAAATTTAAAATCAAGACTCCATCCCCTTAATCTTCCTTAATAAACATTTTTTTTTTAAATTCAGATTATTGTGCTGTTTGTTTTTCTGTCATGAAGGAACTTACAGCTCCAAAGTAAAATTCCTGATTCTGGGTTTGTTTCCCAGTTTTTAGGGCCTTTATTTGGTTATTTATTCTTCAGCAACCCTCCTTATCATTGTAAATTCTTCTGTCTTGCAGGTAGGAATGAATTGATAGCCAGATACATCAAGCTCAGGACAGGGAAGACGAGGACCAGGAAGCAGGTACAGTACCCGCCTGCGAGGTGTGCATGTCAGCGAGTGACCCCGAGGCCCCCGGCCGCCCTGGCAGCTGTGCTTGGCCTCTAGCAGTCCCCGTGTCACCGCGGTCAGCAGTCGGCCGGCGCCGGAGGCGATCTGGAGAGCTTTCCTTCACTCTTCCTCATTTCAGTGGCCCAGCATGTGCCTTCGAGCTCTTAGCCATGTGCACGTGGGAAAGTTCACTGCTAAGGACAGCGCTCCTGTGCTGTGTTTCAGACCCGCCAGGTCTTTCCCCAGACGAACACCCACCAATGTTACAGATGGGAGATGCGGCGGTTTCGGATGTTGTCACATCCTGGAGCGATGACATAACAGTCATGCTTCCAGCGAATCACGCCAGCTTTCTTGAAGGCTGACCTGGATGATAGCAACATCCAGGCACCGTTGATGGCTTCTTGTCCGGTGCTGCTGTGACTGAAAGGCAGAGCCTCATATTCTGCATAGCGGGGCCCGGTGTTCTCCACCCTTGGCCAGGGTTCTGCCTTCCCTGTTGGTCTGTCTGTCTTTTAAGATGCTAAGCAGCCCAAATCTCAGATGTGACCCAGTCCATCACCAGAAATGAATGAGCAATCAGTATTTAACAACAGAAAAACAACCAAATTAAGAAAAAAAAAAAAAATCCCACCTAATGGGTGAGCTGTCAGTAGAAACAAAGAAACCATCCTTTTGGAAGGCTGACCTATGCCGAGTGCTGAGGCAGAGCTTAACAAGTGCACTTGGCTGGGCATGCGGATACGCACCTGTCGCCCCAGTTACTCGGGAGGCTGAGGCAGGAGGATTACCTGAGCCTAGGAATTCCAAGGCCAGCCAGGCAACGTAGCGAGATCTCATCTCAAAATACAAAAATTTAAAAACAAAAATAACTGAACTCTAAGCATAAACCAATCGTGCATCTTGAAGGCTCACCACAAGTGGGGCTCTGCTCCTCATGAGAGTGTTGGTGGGGGCTGGGGGTTGGGCCGTCCCCCAGGAAAGCTGCAGGTGCCTGCCTGCCTGACTGCCCGCCCGCCCGCCGGCCTGGTGCTGAGTCAGCACGAAGGAGGTGTGGTCCTGCCAGCCCAGAGGCAGGCATTGTCTGCTGGGGGGGTACACCCCGTTGGAGGCCCTCTTCACCCCAGAGAATCTGACAAGATTCGGGTGATAATAAGGGACGGCAGGAAGCAGATGGAGGGGGAGCTCCTGCTTCTCTGTACTTGTACAAAAGCAAGTGGTGGAAGGAATTGAATCATTGAAACTCAAAAAGACAAATGAAATGATCAGAGGGTCTTTTATGGTCATAAATCCTGGTCTTCAAGTTGCCAGGGAGTTTAATATGAGGTAATGGCCACGACGTCTTTGGAAGGCTCTAAATTTCCAAAACAGAGCAGATCTGCTTCTGTGGCAAGTCCTAAAGCTGGGCTGTCTGCTGGCCTGAGCTCTGGTCACTTGCCAGGTGACCCCCTTCATTGGGGGACCCTTCCAAATTTAACCAAGGCCTGCTGAAAGAGATGCAAATTCAGTTGCCTGGCGGCGTCTCCCTGCCCCTCATCCTGGAGATGTTTTTAGGCAGCAGTTGGTGGATACCTCTCCAATGTGAGTTTGTTGTTCAGCAAATCCGAGTGGTTTTTCAACCCAGATTTTTAACAGGCTGGCTGGCTGGCTGTATTCACACATTTCTCTCAGTAATAATATGCAAATCCACTTGGCACCTAGTCAATACCCAAAAGAGTGGAAGGATTAAAGATATTTATAAGGGTAAAAAAAAAAAAAAAAGAGGCTCTGCTAACTGGGTCTTTCCAGAGAGCTAATTTACATGTCAGCATTATTTTAGCATTCGCGACAGAATCCAGAGCTCTTAAGGACATCAGAATACAACCCTACGGCTCCAGTTTTTTTTTTTTTAATTCCACAGAATGTGCTAATTTATGTATAGTTTCTCTAAATTGAGAAAAAGGGATTTTCCCTTGTGATACTGAGAAGCTATAAATATTTTTATTTTCCTCTACCCCCACCTTCCTGCATTTCATAAGGAAAGCACCCAATCCTCTCTCGGCTCATCCCTCAAGTTAGTTTTACCCAGCACCCATGATCCCCTCTGGGTGGGAGTGCTGCCGTGAGCCTGAACTTTGCTCCTCCGGCAAGTCCCTGCAGTGATGAGCCAGGCCGAACTTGAACTTGGAGCAGTGCTGGGGGCTTGGTGTCTGGCTGGGACTGTGTGTTCCTAACCGCAGAGCTTTGTGACCATGCAATAACCTCCCCCACCCTCCCCGAACCCTCCCAAGGAGTAGCGATTTTATCTTTGATTTCCTTTTTTTGTTTTGTTTTGTTTTTTTTTTTTTGTTTTTTTGTTTTTGTTTTGTTTCCCCTCATAAACCCGAACAATGTAGGTGTCTAGTCATATACAGGTCTTAGCAAGAAAGAAAGTTCGAGAAATTCAAGCCGCCATTAAGGTACGTCTGGCTTGCCCAGTTGTAGGGGGCTTTTCATCTCCATGGTTACAGGCTTTTCCTTTGTTTTCCTCCCTTCCCTCACCCTGCAGGTGTCTAGTCACATTCAGGTTCTTGCCCGAAGGAAATCTCGTGATTTTCATTCCAAGCTAAAGGTATGCGCTTTTCTGCTTTTTGGCCTGTGGTTGCTATGCATCTTACTTCCTGTTTTCCATGGTGACTGGTGAATGCCTGGTGCCGGGATTCTTGTAACCTAGTTTCCTAGCATGTGAGAGCTGTTTACACTTCTTTGTGTCTAATCTCTCCGTGTCTGTACTAGCCACACATTAAACCCGTGTGCTTGTGTGGTGTGTGCGTGTGTCCCTAATAACAATGCAAATGCAGCAGACAGCTGGTCTTGATAACTTTTCAGCACAGAAACATGTTTAAGAAACAAAACAAAACAAAAAGCCTTCCAGTGTCCGTCAAATAGCTCTGGACTAGGAGAGTTTGTATCCAGAGATACCCAGTAGATAGACTGTTCCCACCCACTTTAAAAAATTCAGAGTGATCATGAAATGACTTTTTTAAAAAAATAAATATATATATTTCATTTATTTATTTGAGAGAGAGAAAGAGACAGAGAGAGAGAATATGAGCATGCTAGGGCCTCCAGCCAATGCAAACAAACTCCAGATGCGTACACCCCTTGTGCATCTGGCTTATGTGGGTCCTGGGGAATCGAACCGGGATCCTTTGGCAAATGCCTTAACCTCTAAGCCATCTTTCCAGCCCATGAAATGACTTTTAAAAACATATTTAGAAATTATTTTAATTTGTGCTTTTGATGTATTTTCTAGAATGCTTACAAAAGATATCTTTTTTTCCAACACCGATAGTATTATTGAACAGATTTCTTCCACATTCCCTCCCAATACTGTTTGTAAGTGAAAATGCTCTTTTACTAAGAGAAATCTGAGCCTGGGATAGTGGTTCCCACCTGTATCCCAACAAGGCAGGCAGTGGCTGTAAGCTCAATGCCCCTTGTCCATATAGGAAGACATTATCTCAAAAACGTGAAACCGAGGTAGAGAGAGGCAAAAATGATGGATCGGAGAGGTGAGGAGATGCTTGGTCAAACTCATCTTTACAGGCGTGTTTATACTTGACTTAACCCAAACGTATGCTTATATGTACCTCGCTTTATGCACTGTTACAGTACCTTTTACAGCAAGTACAGAAATAAATAAAATAAAGGCAGTGGTACTTTTTAGATCCAAGTCCTTTTTAGATCCAAGTCCTTTTTCCTGCTTCTAAGCTCATAGTAAAGCAGGAGTGACTTAGATGTCTCCATAATGCTCTTGTTACATTAAGAGCATCGAGGCATCGCATTCGGCATGGAGGACCTTTACTGTATAGTAAAACTAATTTAGGATCATTCTTTCGTTTCCCCTGTGTGTCCCCCTAATTAATGAATTATTAATTACAATCATCCCATCTGTGACTTGGTTGCATACCAACGCACAGTGTTGTATCTGGGCCATGGCCACTGGGACCCCCTTCCCCAAACCCTTCAGCTTTTCAATGAAAGCCAGGCTAGCTGTGGAACAGGGCTAGCTGAGCTGAGGAAGGGGCACTGTGTGTGCCCTCTGCAGTGGGCAGCATGCTGGCTCGCTGGCTCGCACGTGTGGCTGATGGTGGCTGGCTTGGAGCTGCACTGGCTGAGCAGTTGGAAGGCTAAGATAACATCCTAGATCTTGCTTTTTAACCAAAGCTGCGGTTCTCTCTATGTGGATGTAACTACCCCAGTGTTTGCTCAAGTTCTCTCTCTGTTTCTAGTTTCTCGGGGTAATGAATTAATGATGTGCAAAGAAGTTTACAGATCCCAATTTGTTCCTATCTGTGATATTATAAATGGCTCTATTTTTTTTATTTTGTATTATGTGTGTGTTTCCCCTTGGCACACAGGGTGGGGGTGGGGCTCAGCCTTGGACCAGAAGCCCTAAAAGAATGGTTCAGACCCTGTGGGATAAGGGGGGTGAGGGTGGGAAGTCACTTGGTGATTTTAAGAATGTTCTTCCTTAGCAAGGAGTTTGCTGTGGCTTTGTACATATGCATGTAATCAGATGGACATACTTGTGTTTATGCCTGTTCTTATTCTTTTTTCTTCTTAAACTAAAAAAAAAAAAAAAAAAAGGCTTTCCCCCACTTTCAGCCCTGGCTTCCTTTTGAGGGTAGACCCGAAGAGAAGGGGGCTGGCAAGAGGCTGTAGGATTGCCACTAGTTTTATCATTTAAGCTCCAGGAACCCCCTCTACCTTATCCTGGCTCCTATTCTTCCCTAATGCATTCATTATTCCTAGAAAAATGGGACCTTTTGATTGTGCGTCTGCTGATAGCAAATCGAGCGTTCTGGGCAAACGCTCCTCATGGTGGGCACTTGTTATCAACCCCTTATTACACGTAAATGGGATGAGGTGATGATACATGGCACTGTTGGGTGAGCAATCATTGAAAGAGCCACAGTGGGACCTGCAGAGATGGCTTCAGGTATTTGTCTGGGAATCCCAAGGACTCATGTTCAAACCTCTAGGTCCCATATAGCCAGGCGCACTGTGATGCAAATGCACAATGTCGCACATGCGCACGAGGGGGCACGTGCATCTGCAGTACATTCGCAGCGGCTGAGGGCCCTGTGTGCTCATTCATATTCTCTCTCTCAAAAATAAGTGATTTATTTTTTTAAAGAAAGAGCCACAGTGAAATGTGTGAGAAATCCCAAGGATAGGAACATGAAGAATGTCCTTTTAATAAGCGATTTCAAAGACAGGCATTTTATTCCCTTGAAGAGCCTTTGGTGTCCTCTCTTGTTTAAGCATGTTATTATTTCAAGGATCAGTATTGAGGAAATAAGAGTTCCATGAGTGTAATGGACTTTACAGACGTGACCAAGCCCAATAAGGAGTATTGGTGGGATTTGAATCTCCCTCTTCCTGAATCCTAAGATGATATTCTCTCAGATAGGGTTTCAAGAAGCAGAGATGAGAGACTATTTTCCAACAGAAGGTTTCAAGCCGGCACACTGTTGATAATCTGCCATGATTCATGGTCCCTGGAGCTGGGCACAAAGCTCTTCCGCTAAGTGCCTGCCTTTTACCACTGAGTCTGTAATTAAGATACGGGCTTATTATGATGGTGGTGGTCATCCGTAATGTAGTGGGTTGTGTGGCCCTTGCTCCATACAGAGTTGCTCTGTCACCAAGGGGTAGACAGTGAGAATAAGTCTGGCTGTCACTTTACCTGCTTGCCAGTCCTTCCTCCTCTGGACATTTATCATGGCCCCGCCTCAGTAGCCATTCTTAGGTCCTGCAGAGAGGTGGGCGTCAGGCCCCATTGGAGGTCTTGGCTTGGCCTCTGGCCTCTAGCAGTGCAGGAAGTCGGGATGAGTTCATCCTGGGGTCGAGCGGAGTGCCTGCCGTGGCCTCCCACGCTCACTGATGAGGTCAACTCACTACCGAACTTGAAGTCATCCCAGAATACAACTGTAGCTTCCAGGTGGGTGGCGGGAATAGCAGGAAGTGGCCAGGATTGCATGAGGTCATTGTCCTTTGCTTGGAGATGGTGATTGGTGACTGACCATCCTGGGGTCTGTCCTTGCTGGCACTACCTCCTGTAGGCTGGCCTCCATGTCTCCGCTGGACGCCCGGGCCAGGATCTTTGGTCTTCTGGGAACAGCGAAGCCAAGATGACATTTCCCTGACCTCCCACGGAGTCTGAGGAAGCCCTATGCCCATGCCTGAGGCCTCTGCCTACGTGCTTCGAAGCCTCTCCTTTCCTCCTAACAAAGGGAAAGGTGGAACAGTTCATCTTGCCACAGGTTTTCCAGTCCATTTTTTCTTTTACATTATTTACTTATTTGAGAGAGAGGGGGAAAAAAGGGGGGTTGTGAGGAGAATATGAGTGTACCAGGGCCTCTAGCCATGTATACCAGTGTATCATTTTTTAAATTAATTATTAATTTTGTTTATTTGTGTGTCTGTCAGAGAGAGATGAGGGGAGAGAGAGAGAGAGAGAGAGAGAGAGAGAGAGAGAGAGAGAGAGAGAACTGGAGGTAGGGAGAATAGGTGCACCAGGGCCTTCAGTTCAGCCATTGCAAACAAACTCCATATGTGTACACCACCTTGTGCATCTGGCTTACATGGGTCCTGGGGAATCAAACCTAGGTCCCTTACCTTTGCAGGTAAGCACCTTAACCACTTTATCCATCTGTCCAGCCCCAAATTCCCTTTTTGAACCCAAATCTTACTGAACCTGTACTACATCAATGAGTGAAAGTAGATGCAAGGGAAGTCCAGGAAGTTCACAATGTCACATGCTTAGTGGCAGTGCATGGGGCACTGACTGAGAAACCCCTTTGCTTCAGGCAGAGGAGGGGACTGTCCCCCAATCTTTACAATGTCCCACTCACAGCTAGTTGTTCTGGGAGGCAGTTCAGTGGGTAAAGTACTCGAAGACTTGCGTTCAGTTTGCAGAACCCACGTGAAACTGCCAAGCATGGTCATGGTGGCACCTGCTTGTAGTGCCAGTGTTGGGAAGACAGAGGCAGCACTCTGGGGCTTGCTGGCCAGCCCGTCCCGCTTGCTTGGTGAGCTGTCCGCCAGTTACTAAGAGACTTGTGTCCAAAATGGTGGATGGCATTCCTAGGAGTAACACCCAAGATTGTCCTCTGGCCTACACACACACACACACGAGCACTTCTACACATAGTGTACCCCACATATGAACATGTCCATGCATACGTACAAACATGCCTTCATAATAGTAAATTTTAAGAAATTTCATGCATCTGTTTTCCACGGCCCTCTGAGGAAAATAGCAGATGTGGCCTTATCACGTTCCCAGTGACACACCCTGGCTGCAGTCGCTCTCTAGAAAGTCAGTGTAAGTCCCAAAGGTTACACCTCTGTGTTGCTGCTACCTGTGGTGGTTCTTAAATGCCTGTTGGCCAGAGCACCCCTAAATATGCAGATTTAAAATTGTTTTAATCTTAGTAAGTAAAAAAATGACCCTATTGGGTATAGATGTTCCACATAGATTTGAGCTTCAAAACTGGACAGGAGTGACTCTTGGCATTCACTTAAGAAACTCATTCCAGGTTGGAGAAATGGCTGAGTGGTTAAGGTGTTTGCCTACAAAGCCAAGGGACCCCGGTTTGATTCCCCAGGACCCACATAAGTCAGATGCACAAGGGGGTGCATGCATCTGGGGTTCGTTCGTAGTAGCTGGAGGCCCCAGTGCACCCATTCATATTCTGTCTCTCATACAAAACTAAGATATTTTTTAAAAAGACTCCCATTCCCCGGTGGGTGCTGGGCATATAGAGTTGCCCATGTAGGTCCTGTGTTCTGGGACAGCACTAAACTTGCATGAGTTTCCTGCCCATAGCTAGGGCTTGGCAGTATAATTTACACAGGGCTGTGTTGAGGCTGTCCAGAGAAGAGAAGACCGGGTCATTGCAGCAAGGTCCATGGAGGTAGGAGGTGGCCCTGGAACTTGGCATAAAGGCAGCTGACAAATGTCCACAGAGATGGGCTATCAGGATCACCCTGATACCCGTGGAGGTATGTCCAGGGTGCTGACCAGATCAGCCCTGCGTCTTCCTGCCGTGTTGGGAGCATTCATCTGTGGGGAGCGCACAGATGTTGTTAACATGGACCCTTTGACAACAGACCTCTCGGTTGACTTTTGGAGGCTAGCTAGTTAGAATGAAGGCAAGTTGGAGGTCAGGGCCTACTGCCTAGGTTGCTGTAAGTGACGCGGAGAAATAGGCCCTCACACCACGGGCTGGCCTGTGTAGCACAGGACTCTTAGCTGTCCTTGTGACCAGCCTTCTCTGACTTCCCACTCCAGCCCACTTGGACTACTCTAGTCTGGCGGTTCTTTTTTCCCCCTTGCCGTGTACAAAGAGGAAATTACGTTTACACATTCTTACCTCTATTATTACTACTATTTAATTGAGACAGAGTGTCATGTAGCCCAGGCTGGCCTTGAACTCGTAATCCTCTGACTCCATCTTGTAAGTCTGGGATTGCAGGTGTGAGTGGACCACCATGCTTGGCTATGTTTACAAGTTCTCTCCTTCTTAAGTCTGCAAAATGTGTACCAGAGCTTTCCAGGAAGACTTCAATGAAAGCATTTAAAATGGTGCTTATTAGAGGTCGCATTTTCTTAAAGTAAGTAATTAGCTGGCAGTGTGCATCAGATGAACTAGGGCATTTTTTTTTTTTTTTTTTTTTTGAGGTAGGGTCTCACTCTAGCCCAGGCTGACCTGGAATTCACTATGGAGTCTCAGGGTGGCCTTGAACTCACAGCGATCCTCCTACCTCTGCCACCCGGGTGCTGGGATTAAAGGCATGCGCCACCACGCCCAGCGAACTAGGGCATTTTTGTTCTGTTGTATTGAGAGAGAAAGAGGAGGGTGGAATGCCAGGGCCTGCTGCTGCTGCTGCAAATGAACTCTTGGATGCTTGTGCTACCTTGTGCATCTGGCCTGAGGTGGGAACTGGGGAATTGAACCCAGGTTGACAGGCTTTGCAAGTAAGTGTTTTTAACCGCTGAGCCATCTCTCCATCCCCCAACTAGGACGTTTTATGGCCGTATTTAATTTATGTGAAAGGTCTGGTCAAATGTGGTGGCTCCTGCCTGCATCGCAGCACGTAGGAGGCAGAGGCAACAGGGTTGTTACAGAATCAAAAAGTCTGGCTCGCAGGCCAGCGCAAGACGTTATCTGCAGAAATGAACAACGCAGGAAGCCCTGGGCAGAGAAGAGCACCGAGCAGCACGTTTGTACACTCCAGTAGGGACTGTCTTTGATAAAACACACAATTTCTTTAACTTTTTAAAGCAGAAGCCATCAATTGGCAGAAACATTCTGTGTTTTGTCTGTTTTTCTCTACCCACCGTCCTTCTCCAACCCGCCCGTGTCCCTCCATTTCCCCTGACCCACAAGTCTTTTCTTCCCTTTGTTTCCTTGAGAAAGTCGAATGCAGTGAACATTCTTCCTTTGCCCCTGATGCACCATTAGAGGAGGTTAACTACCATCAGCCATGAGTTCATGCTTTAACCATCACGCCAACTGGAGACTCTTCCTCTGCAGTGTGAAGTGGCGACAAAGGACAGACTTGGCTCCTATCGTGGATGATATCAGTTGTGACAAGAAGATAGAGGGTTGTGGACATAGTGAGAGAGGGTTGGGGATAGAGCACATGGCAGAGCATTTGTCTAGCATGGTTGGATCCCCAGCATTACAAAAGGAAGAAAAGAAAAGAAAGAATGGAGTGATGCAAGTTAGACACAATAGAAACAGACGTCGGAGAATGGGGAGAAAGCCCCTGCGGGTTCCTGAGAGCCTGTGAAGTCGGAAGTGCGGGCAGCCGCGGTCAGAGCGCCAGGTTGCTGGAGATCCATCTTCATTCAGCGTTTTGTTTTAACCTGTCTGGGCTCAAGAGCCTGAGAGAGATGCACTTGTGCTCTTTGCGGAGCCACAAGGGAGGTCAGGTTTGGGGAGTCCCTGTCAGGGATGGCAGGTCCGCACATGGCCCCTGCTTGGACAGAACCCTTCTGACCCATGACTGTTCTGGGGATGGGTGGGTTTGGATGCCACCAGCTTTGTAGCTGGCTTGGTTCCATTACAGAGGAGAAGAGGAACCCACATAGCTGCAATGGCAAGTGATGTCGGGGCCCGTGGAATACGGGTGTGGGAATTCCACAGTTGCCAGCTTGGAACTGGTCACCTCATTTTGCCACCAGCAGCTCCTGCGCTATGTGAGTTGATTGTCATCGGACGCCACCTCTTCCTGGGCCGCGGGAGACAGCGGCATGGTCTGAGGACCAGCTTGCAACAGTGGAACTCGTTCTCTGCTTTCAAATACTCCACTCAGTGTGCGCTCACCACACCTCAGTCACTCTTGTGAAGCTCTGGGGATTTAGTCTCCTCGCGTGGAGAATGAACCCAAATTAGCCGTGTGTGAGACAAGCCCTCTTTCCAGCCAGGAGTCCCCACTCAGTGCTCCTTGTGTCTGTCTGCCTAGTTGGTTCACTGAGAGGTGGCCCAGACCCCGCCCTGCCCTGCCCGGGGCCAGCTTTCCCTCTCCGCAGCAGACACCCCCACCCAGGCACTCGTAACCCACAACCCACGCTCGGGGTGTCGCACCACCGCCCCCTTCCTCACTGGAGCTGGAGCAGGCTACTCCTGCCTTGTGTTTGACTGTGTCGTCTCTCGGCAACCTGAAGAGGAAAGGAGGTCTTTGCTCTCCCCTAACTTCGCGCAGAAAATGTGTTCGTGTCTGGTCCTGGGCAGGAAACGAAGAAAACCCTATACTTTCTAATCCCGCTTCTTCCACCAGGGCAGAGAAAGACTGGAGCTTCTCTGAGCACGTCCTGCCTGTGGTTGATGATGGACTGCTTCAGAACCTACTTGGGTTCCCCTGTGACCATTTTACTCATTTTTGCCCTAGTGGCTTTGTGATTTGATTTCTGAAGCCCACCCACAAACACAGAATCTGCCATTCCTTCCACTAAGCGAAGAGCTTAAAACCCAAATGTTGATTTGTTCCTGTCGGGTTCACAAACTTCCCTGGGGCATTACTCACGTCTACCCTGCCACTTCCAGTTTGTGCCGCCACTGAAATCTACCCCCGGAAAGACAGACGGGCATCTCTCCCCACTGTGAGGCTCCTTTTGTTCCTGGTCATTTTGTTCCTGAGGAGTGGGTCCTGAGCAGACGAAGCATGAAGCTTGGATAGCAGCCTCCCCTATCTGTGGTAGCACCTAGACTTGGCCTTGTCATGGATTTGGAAAGCCATGCACAGTCTTTTCTGACATTTTCTCTTTTCTTAAAAAAAAAAAAATTATTTGAGAGACATGGAGGCAGAGAATGCACGCGCCAGGGTCTCTTCCCACCTTGTGCATCTGGCTTATGTAGGTACTGGGGAATCAAACTTGGGTCCTCAGACTTTTCAGGCAAGCGCCTTAACTGCTAAGCCGTCTCTCCAGCCCTTTTCTGGCATTTTCTAATCTTCACTGGTTTCTTCTACTCTCATGACATGCCCTTTGTCCTCAAAGGCACCTTCATTCACTGATCTTTAAGTAAATTAAATTCAGATTGGTGATGTTGTCCCCGCCTAGTGGGATGGAATTGGAACCCCCACATGTGGTGTGGCAAGGCAGAGCTGACAGTGGGAGCCCACCTTTGTGTGAGCAAACCGAGCCAGGCCTTGCGTTTCTTCTTGAGGGTAACAGAAGCAGCCCACGAGAGACCGCCTGGCTAATAACCTCCAATACAGACAGTGCAGAGAGGGACCTAGAATAATAGCCCAGATCCATTCCCGAGAGCAGAGACCAGAGTCCCCAAGTGTCGGATCGTGAGCTGAATAAAGCCGGGGTGCGTCTTTGGGCCCCACAGGCTGCAGGTGCATCAGACCTCAAGGCTGAGGACGCAGCATTCAGCCTGGAAGCCCCCCGAGCAGGACCGTCCTTGCTCCTACCGTGTCAGGGAGGAAACAGGCTCGCAATGACCATGGGATTTGTCAAGGGCCACAGAACCCATCCTAGGACGCTCTGGTGCCAAAACCTGAGCTCTTGGCAGAGTGACTCCGAGAGTGGTCCCGAGGGCCAGAGCTGTGCATGTTGGTGCCCCCCCCCCCGCCCTTCTCCTCTGTGGGCTGGAGAGAAACCCGCGTGAGTGGTAAGGACCCGTGCTTAGTCCACAGCTCAGCTCCTGCTTCCACGTTGCTCCCGTGCAGAGATAAAGGACACCAAGCGAGGGTGTCTTCTCCCGATCACCCTGCTCTGGCCCAAAGCTTCCTGGGAGTGTCACAAGGCACAACGACCCGGCTCCTCTCCCGTGGTTCTTTGTGAAGGAAGGCCCACGTCCCCATGAAAGGAACTGCTGTGGACAATTACAGAATGCTAAACATAGCTCGGTACATTTAAAAATGAACAATGCGTAAAAGCCTTGAAAATTTTTTTTCTTTGATGTGAATGGAGTCTTCGGCATTTGGAAATACAATACGATGAATTAATTACTACTCATTAGGCGGCAAGTCAGGAGAGCGATGAATGTGCCTTCCCTCCTCCGCATTAGCTGTGGCCTGACCGGAATCGCCCCTTTTGTATGTACTCCTGCCTTCCCTAATAACAAGCAAATTAGAGATCACGGCTAGAAATAATCCAAGTGCCCCGTCCTTTCCCCAGAGCCATCACGTAGTTTTGTGCCGTTCATCTGTTTAAGGGACGCGGCTCATAATTGCAGAGGTCACGCGAACCCACGGAAGTATCTTGTGTTTTGTCTTTTTCTGAAAAGATTTTTTTTTTTCCTCCCCCGAGCAAATTGCTGTCCCCTCCTCTCTCCCCTGCTCTGTGTTTTTATACTAACTGGGGGAAGCATATTTGAATAAAAACATCTAGTTTGTGGATCTAGGGTCTCTTTTGACTTGATACAGTTTTTCTAACATAGTGGCCGACTTTCCATCCATTGTGAGGGGATAGTGCTTGAATAAATTGGAATATATTGATTTAGCGTGCTCTTCATTGACCTGTCAGCTGTGATGTTGTATATATAATTGAGCACACTCCCTTCTTATGTTAACTTTGAAGTTTGTCTGTGGATTATGCCCAGAGAGTGTGAGATGATCTCGACAAAACATCCACATGCCAGGGAAGCCGAGGAGAGCAGGCTAGGCCATGCCGGTGTCGCGCCCACACGGGGCCCTGGGGTTTAAGAGCGCCTACCTCAGCCATCCACCTTGGGGGTGCTGTGCTCCCCTCATGCATATTACATGCAGACATTTCCCAAGCACTGTCCATTTCAGCTACAAAGAGGAGGCAGTGAGCAGAACGGGCTGTAGCTGGGACCTCGCTCTGCTTCATGAAATATGAAAGCCTGTTTACTTAGTAACAATAACAAATTGAAAAGCTTGGGGCTGAGGAGCTTATGCGTGACCCAGCCTGCTGGGTCCTTGCGGCAGGGGCAGTGAGGCCATTGGTGGCTTAGCGTGGCAGAAACTGGTTGTTGAAGAAAGCAGGGAGGATAATAGACACACACCTAAAACTCAGAGGGCTCTGTCACCCTGTCTCAGTTGGGCCATTTGTTCTTTGCTTCCCCCCGCCCCCCATCACCATCTAAAGACCTGTGGCCCCTCTCTCCTAAGTGCACATTGCAGGGAATGAATGGACTCAAAGTCAGGTTCAGTTGGGGAAAGGACACTTGCCGTTTCTTTCTTCAGTCTCCAAGCAGTTAACCTTTCCCATTCTTTGGGATAGAGGAACTTAAAATCAGTAACAAAGCAGTGCGAACTTGTACAAGCTTTTTGTATAGAATATAGTTTTTTCTAATGCTCACACACTTTTATGTATACACACACACACACACACACACACACACACACACACACACAGTATTTCATGGGATCTAAGACATTGTGAAGTGTAGCTCAATATTGACTTACCAACAGTGTTTCAAGATAAAACAGTGTGTCTGTCCTTTGTAGATCTCAGACATAGAAACATTGAAAGGCTGGGTCTGGAGACATGGCTTAGTGGTTCAGGCGCTTGCCTGTAAAACCTAGGGACCCAGGTTCATCTCCCCTGTAGCCACATAAAGCCAGATGCACAAGGGTGGTACATGCGTCTGGAGTTTGTTTGCAGTGGCTGGAGGCCCTGTCATGACCATTCTCTCTCTCTGTCTGCCTCTTCCTCTCAAATAAATAAATAAATAAAATATTTTTTAAAGAAATGTTGAAAGGTGTGAGCACATCTTGGAGTAAAATTACTTCAGTGTACACATGTAGCCTGCAGGTTGAGATGTACTTGGGCCTCTCTCTCTAGTCCGTCAGCCCTTTCCCTGTTTTGTGGGGTTGCAAGGGCAGGTAGAGAGACGTAAAAGGCCGGCGTATTAGACCAGAGTAACACAGAGAAGCAATTCACCCAGCTCTGACCTCAGGGTTATGATTTTTCCAAAGCTAGACATGAGTCTCTGGCTGAAAATGACGATTGAGAGACTGGCCATTGGGACCGCTCAGCTTGGCGTCCTCCCGAGGGCCCACCCTCAAGGGAAGAGGGTCTGAGGCCGCACTCTCCACCCCGATTTTCACGGGACCCATCCTTTTAATTTTCATATGCTCATCATAGGCGAAGAGGGAGTGCTATAAAACTAACCGAATAGCCCCCACTGCAAAAGGTAGGAAAATCACTGGTGTAGACATTTTAGTCCATTTGTAGAAAATTGCCTATCCTCACATAGGTAGGTCAAGTGCAGAAAGAGCCAGTACTTGAGATGAAATTTCCATCCCACGCTTGGCATCTCACTTTCTGGACAGGCAGCTGAGAGGTGCCCAGATTTTAATAGCCTACTATCTACTTGCTAGTCATTTATTTTTTGTTTTTTTTTTCCATCTTATATAATACATACTTATAAAGGACCTCACCATTCTTATAGCTGTAGGTACTTTCAGAACCCGAAGGATGCAAGAGAATAAATTGCACTTCTGTATATTGCAGAAATTAGAAGATGTAAAATGACTTGCCCATGGTAATGCAGCCTGCTTGTTTGGTCAGACAAGGACGAACTAGGAGCCAGCTTCCAACTTCTTTTCCTTGACTCCTGTTCTTTTCTGTCAAACAGCCCAGGCTCCTACATAAGCAACCGATTTGCTGCTTGCTGGCTTGTGTGCTCTTGTCCCTGGGGTAGTGCTAGGTAGTAAAAGAGACAACCTTGAAACAAATAAGAAAGGTCTTACTCTGGGCTGGGGAGATGGCTTAGCCGTTAAGCGCTTGCCTGTGAAGCCTAAGGACCCCGGTTCGAGGCTCGATTCCCCAGGACCCATGTTAGCCAGATGCACAAGGGGGTACATGCGTCTGGAGTTCGTTTGTGGCTGCTGAAGGCCCTGATGCACCCATTCTCTCTGTCTGTTGCTCTCAAATAAATAAATAAAAATAAACAATTTTTTTTTAAAAAAAAGAAGTCCTCTTAAGGAGCTTACTAAAAAGCAAAGGGTCTTGTTCCAAAGCTGTGCGACAGAAATCATCAAGATGGGATCTCTCCTCCTCTCCCGCATGGACTGAGCTCCCCAGTTCAAAAAAGAATGTCCAGTTTTGGTGAATGTGTTGAAGAATTTTTTATTACGTGCTGGCAAAAGGAAGCATTTCAAAGGAACCCTAATAGCACATAAGTTGCAGAGGTCCAAGGGACGAACGTCTGTCCGGACCTGGACTTTGGGTTCACGAGTGGCACCCATCCCCGTGAACCGCGGAGTCGCCCGTGTCAGCGTTTCCTAAGCGCGGGTCGAGCGCGCAGGGTCTCCGGGCTGCCGTTTTCCACGCGCCCCCAGCCTGAGCCCCAGAAGAGTCGAAGGCCTCGTGGCCAGGCCCCTGCCGCTGCCTCCGCTTCTGCACTTGCCTCGAGAGCGGGTCTCCCCTCTTGCTAGCAAGTTTTCTTTTATCTTATTGTTTTAATTTCAAGCGTCCTTCACTGTGACTAAGAGACGTGTGCCCTGTGCCCGCAGGTCCCCCTGGGCGGGGCCGCAGGGAGCCACAGGCCCGTCTGGGTGGGTCGACGGGCACCGACCTCATCTTCCCTGTCTCCACATCACCTGAGACAACACGCCTGAGGAAACGGGCTCCTCGTTAGAGGGCTTGACCAGTGGGTCCTGTCCTGTCAGAGGGACAGCCCAGAAAGAGATGGCAGGCAAGCCTCGAGTGACCCGGGCCAGTCTGGCGAGGGCCTGTCACCCAGCAAGCCCCCGGGCCCTCTCGGTGTCTTCTAGCTCCACGACACGGCACGGCGCATGGCCACTGACTTGTGCCCCCTTAGCAGCGGGTTGGAGGCTTGGCCCCCTTCCCCTTGTCTTTCTCTCCTTCCCCCTCTCTTTCAGATTAACATTAGGTTTTTTTAAAAAATTAAAAAATGGAAACTAATTATGAAAAATTGCCCAATTTTTCTGGGGCAATGTGCCATCTCCTTTTGGAGGACTATAGTGGGTCTTTTTTTAGGAGCCCCCAGAATTGTTTTGCAGTCTTCGACTTTTTGTTTTTTTTTTTTTTTAAATTTCAAGCTCCTGTTGACCTTGTCTCTGGCACCACAGGGGGTTTATTCCTCACCTCTGGCTCACTCTGTAAACATGGAAGCGGCCTTCCAGCCTGCACCAGGCACGGGAGCCACAGCTGCCTTTGAATAGCCCTTGCTGTGCACGCTGAGAGGGAGCTAAAGAGGGTGCCCCTTTGATGTCACCTTTTTGTCCCTGCTTCCGTGGCCTCTGGGCCAGGAGTATGGCCCCTTCCCCACAGGCAGGACCCTCCACACCCTGACCATGAACACTGCTCTGCCTTTGACCCTGGGGCCTGCCACAGGAAGGGCCGCCTGTCTCGGGCAAAGCCACACAGTCAGTTGAAGGGAGCAGGGTAGCTTCTGTCCGTGGTGGTGGTTGGGTGCCCTTCGTAATCATTATGTTTTTAAGATAGCCATCTGAATGGTACATTCCTCCTAAAGTGTGAAAAGCAACCTTCTGTGTACTTTATGGCCCCTGAGCATTGTGTTTTGTACCCGTATGTACTTTTTAACTGAAGAAGAGAATAATCCTGCCTTTGTACGCAATCCTTTTAACAAACTGTTTATTATTGTATCCAGGTAACAAGCATGGTAAGTATATTCTCCAAACTGAGTATTCTGTACTATAGCTGTGCTTGGCAGCTTCCCCTCCCCCCCCTTTTGGCTAGCTTTGTATTATTACCAGCCTTGCCCTGTAGAAAAGACCCACCTAGGAAACAGAGAGACCACCTACCCTTATTTTCCCCCCACGACCTCGGCCTTGGTGAAGAAGCCATGTAGCCTTAGCCCTACAGCATGTGCCTGCCAGCATGCTGCTTGGCCGCCCCCTGCCCTGCCTGCCCGCTGCTTCTGAGCCCCCCCCCCCGCCAGCCCCCCTGCAGGTGTCTGCCAGGGCTTCCGGGCCTTGCATGACCTCAGCAGCGCCTGGCATTGTGAGAGCAGGCGCAGATAGGGCTCCCGCTGCCCGGTGGATGGCCATGCCCAGTGTGCCGCTCCATTTCTCCTGCCACCTTTCCCTTCGGGGCAGGACTTCCCCCCACCTCCCCGGGAGTGTGGTCGCTGGAGAAATCCCCCGGAAATAGACCCATTGTCTGCCCCTCGGAGGCTCTTTTCAGATTGGAAAGTGGACTAAGATTTGAAACCGCGCCCGGCGCCACAGTGCGGCCAGCCAGCAGCCAGGGTTCCGCAGGCCTCCTGGCCATGCCCGTGGTCCCCCGTGCACGTGTGCTTCCGGCCCCCGTCGTGGCTCCGAGCTGTAGTCCTCGCGCTTGTGGCTGTGCTTGTTCGCCGCCCGGTAGCCGTGCGTTCTCTGTTAAACCGTTGTGTCCCTGTCGCCTTCAAGGATCAGACGGCCAAGGACAAGGCCCTGCAGCACATGGCAGCCATGTCATCGGCCCAGATCGTCTCAGCCACTGCCATCCACAGCAAGCTGGGGCTCCCCGGGATCCCACGCCCCGCCTTCCCAGGCGCGCCGGGGGTAAGTCAGGAGCCGCGCCCGGGACAGATGGGGGCTGGCGCCCAGCTGCTGCTCGGTGGGGTCAGAGACCACCTCGTGGTAGACTGATGCTGGGAGGAAAACACTGAGAGAAACTGGGCATGGCGGCCTGTGCCTACAATCCCAGCCCCTCAGGAGGCTGATGAGGCAGGAGAGTCTCAAGTTGGAGGCCTGTGCTGGTTTACATGGCACGTTCAAGGCTCCCCTGGACAACTTTGTGATTTCATGCTTAAACTAAAATTAGCCAGGCCTGGTGGCACACACTCGGAAAGCTGAGGTAGGAAGATCATGGTGAGTTCAAGGCCAGCCTGAGAAGCCTACATAGTGAATTCCAGGTCAGCCTGGGCTAGAGGAAGATCCTACCTTCAAAAAAAGCACAAAGCATCACCCCCACACACACACACAAACCCTAAAATTAAAAGGTACTGGGCATGTAGCTCAGTGATCGGGCACAGACTAGCAGATGGATGGGCTAGGATGTAGCTTAGTTGGTGTAGTGCTTTCCTGGCATGCACCAAGTCTTAGGTTCGTTGCCCAGCACTGTGTAAACTGGGCACACAATGTACATTCATGCCTGTAATCCTAGTCCTAGGGAGATAGAGGCAGGAAGATTAGAAGTTCAAAGTCATCCTTGAGTTTGAAGCTAGTCTGAGCTCTATGAGACACTGTCTCAAAAAGCTAACATACAGCCAGGTGTGGTGGTGCATGCCTTTAATCCCAGCATTTGGGTAGCAGGATCTCCATGAGTCTGAGGCCACCCTGAGACTCCCTAGTGAATTCCAGGTCAGCCTGGGCTACAGTGAGACCCTACCTTGAAAAACCAAAAAGAAAAAATAAAACAAAACAAAACAACAACAACAAAAAACAACTAACTATAGAGTCCTGGGGAGATGGCTCAGAGATTAAAGGCACTTGCTTGCAAAGCCTGCTGGTCCAGATTTAATTCCCCAGCCATGCATATAAAATCAGATAGCCATTTGATTGTTGCAGCAGGAGACCCTGGCATGCCCATACACCACACACACACGCACACACACACACACGAATAAATAAAGTAATCTGAAAATAGTTCGAATGAGAGAGAGAGAGAGAGAGAGAGAGAAAGAAATAGTGACAAAAGAAGGCAGAGGAGATACGTTAGAGAAAAAGCGAGGATGAGAAGAAAAATGAGGAGGAGAATTAAAAAAGGGTTGGAAAGGAATAGAAACAAGAAAAGAGAACGAGAGGAAGAAAAAAGGGATCCTTGTTCCCCAATTATATAGAATTCAGTAGTTCCCTTTAGTTGTGACCCACCTCTCTTACTTTTTATCATTGGTTTCCTGCCCTTTGGTCTCTGTCTCTTTGTCTTCTGGGTCCGAGTCGCCTGGCCCTCAAAGAGGTAGTGTTTCATTTGGACTGCTACTAAGGGTTGAGAAGTTGTGTGTTACAATCTTGTTTGAGCCCCAGGGTCATCTTCAAAGCCTTGGTGTCATTGCTATCTTACAGACGAGCAAGTGGAGGTAACTCAGTCACAGTCAGATGGGTAGTGATGTCAGGAGTCAGCTCCAGGGCTGTCTTTCTCTCTCTGGTAGTGGAGAGCTGGTGCCAAAGACCTCAGCTATGCCCACAGCAAGGCATGTGCCTATGTGGCTTCTCTGAGCTTCTGGCTGTCTTGTGTCCATTGCTTCATAGGACCTTGGATGGTGCCCACTGTGGGGTTAAACTATGACACAGGGAAGTGGAGGGAGGAGGAAGAGGCTGGGGTGTATATAGGCGCAGGGCCCACTTGTACACAGTGGTGTCTGCATCTGCTCTGGAGGAAAGGGATGTCACAGCTTGCTGTCCTTCATGGGGGGCTACAGTGTGCATTCATCCCCCAACCATGCTTTGATGTGAATTTATAACCCTACAGCCTTTGCTTTCTGCCTTTCAGTTCTGGCCTGGAATGTTACAAACGGGACAGCCAGGATCCTCTCAAGAGTAAGTCTGGGTAGGAGCGTATGCCGTGGGGAGCTAGCTAGACTCAGCCCACCCTGGGGGAAGTTCTCCCACACCAAACTGTCTTTGGCTTACAAGAGAAAGGAAAGTTAAATTGAGATGCCAGAAGATGTCCTTTCTTGTGTCCCCTTGAGGCTGGGAGCTAAAGACCCAAAAAGGGGCTGGAGGGTGGCTTAGCAGTTGAGGTATTTGCCTACGAAGCCAAAGGAGCCTGATTTAATTCCCCAAGACCCACATAAGCCAGATGCACGAGAGGGCGCATGCATCTGGAGTTCATTTGCAGTGGCTGGGGCCCTGGTACTCCCATTCTTTCTCTCAAATAAATAAACATTAAAAAAAATTGTTTTTAAAGAAAAAACCAGAAGGTGTGTAAGCACCTTACTCCCCCTTCCGGTGCTACCTTTAACCCAGTGGGAAAGCAGAGGGGAGCCTGGCCCTTCATGGCTTTGGAGAAGGCAGTGCCAGGGTCTGAGAAAGCCACGGAGGCAGGCTGCTAACCCTTTCTTCCACAGCTCTCCCTGCAGGATGGGTGCCTAGTGGAAAGTTCTAGAGAGCCCTTGGGAGCAGGGAGCAAGTTCAACTAGCCAGAGACAAGGGCAGTAAGGGGTAATGCAGATAGAAAAATCTCTATATTGGGCAAAAGACCTTGAGCCGTTTGGCCTGGAGAAGCACAGCCTGAAGCCTGTCCCAGATCCTGGCTGGACTCGGTGACTGTGACCTCGGTGTGTGCACAGGCCAGAGGAAATGGCCAGAAGCAGCTGCCCCACCACGTGGAAGTCAGGCGGACACCTGTCCATTTGTCCAACTGAACAGATGCGGCCCTTTGATGTCTGACATCTTGAGAGACAGAGTCTCCTCTGTTCCTCTGTGTCACCAAGGCAGCGAGCCGCACAGTGGGCGAGGGGCACAGTGGGCGAGGGGTACAGGTACCAGGCCTAGGCAGGAGCCACTCCTGCTTCTGTAAGTTTTGACTTTCGTCACCCATTTGTCCCCAGCGTCAAGCCATTTGTGCAACAGGCCTACCCCATCCAGCCAGCAGTCACAGCCCCCATTCCAGGTAAGTCTCCCCTTCTCCTTGTCGGGCGGGAGAGGGCCAGCTGTGCCTGTTTAGTCCCCAGGCTGTGGGGATGTTTGCCTTCTCCAAAGCTACACGTGCCGTCGTCATTGTCTTGGCAAAGTCATGGTTGCCCTTCCCAAGTTCCCTCCTGGAGGGAAGGAAGCTGCTTGGGAGAGCCCAGGCTTCCCCGCCAGGTCCCGAGTCCCCTCTTCTGATGGATCTGTAACGAAACAGGAAGCCTGATTGCCTTCCCCTCACGACACCGGGTCACACTTAGAAAGGGAAGTTGTTGCGGTTCCCCTCTCTTCACTGACTGCCCGAATTGGGCAGAGATCACTTATTCAGCTTCCCCTGCCTCCTCGTGCCCCTTCCGTAAAGGAGAACTTAACATGGGGGCTGAAGTAGGAAACCCAAGTGTGGCTGGCACATCTCTCTCTGCCCATCAGATGCCCACTCCTCTTCCAAATGTACGCAGAGTCTCTCAGTTTGGTACCCCGATGTCAAATGCGTTTACGTGTTGCCCTCTACTAAAATTCCCTGGAGCATCCGCAGGGAAGAGGCTGTATACTGGGGAGCAGTCTTAAGGAAGATGGGCGCCAAGAGGCGCAACAGTGTGGGGTGCGTCTGGGTCTCACAGGAATTCCCTCGGTTGCCCTGTTCTTGGGTTTGTCCTCCGCGGGACCACTTTGCCTGGCATTGGCCGTCCTCCCACCACAGTCCTTAGCCATCGTCTCTGCGAGCCTCGGCCAGAACGTCACCGCTGTCGAGCCGAGTCCCACCCCTAGGTGCTGGCGGAGGGAACTCAGTTGGCCTTTTCTTCTGTACCTTGCTCCTTCAGAGCCCTGCTCCAGTGTTAGCCGGGGTCTTGGAGGGAGACGACTGGCCAGGGGTAACGGAGACAATTGGTTTTCCAGGATTTGAGCCTGCGTCAGCCCCAGCTCCTTCCGTCCCTGCCTGGCAGGGCCGTTCCATTGGCACAACCAAGCTTCGCCTGGTGGAGTTTTCAGCTTTCCTCGAACAGCAGCGAGACCCGGACTCGGTGAGTGTGCGCGGAGGGGCATGTCCAGTGGGGTCTCGCTCTCATACCTGTGTTTGCAGCCACCGAGCAGCCCTTCATCCACGGAGAAGAGCTTATCTTGTAGGCAGATAATTCCAGCTTTAAAGTAGGGTGTTTTTCATTGCTGCTCGGACCACTTCCAGGAATCGCTCAGCTGGAGGGACTGCCTTCGCTGGGCTCTTGTGACATTTTGTGAGCCCTCCTGTGTTGCTGACACAGTGCAAAGGTATTAGGATATTTGGTCACAGAAATTCAAGGAGCATAGGCACCGTTGAGTACGAGTACACAGGTTAAGTAAATGTTCTAAAGTCACATAGTTAATATCTGATGGTTACAACTGCAATCTCAAGTCTTTCAAATTCAGCCATTGTGCTATACCCTTTTCCAAGACTTTTTTTTTTTTCCCTTCAAACAATCGTAAGTTATTGTCCTTGGGAAAAGTACCCGACTACTAATTCGATAGCTGAATGTGGAAGGCAGTGGTCCGTGGTGCTGTAAATACCAGTGACACGGGGCATCTGGACGCTGTTTGTCATTTTCTTCTCTTCCTTCTCCACCCACCTCATCTTGTGCCCATCATCCCATGCATATGTGAGCCTCCATTCTTCCCCACCCCACGAGCCTGTACCCTTTGTTCACACCCACTCTTTGGCTGCAAGTGTGAGTGTTGCATCTGTGTGTGGGTGAGCCTCAGGCAGAAATCGGAGGAATCATGAGTTTGTCTTGGGAGCCTCACCAACTCCCATCCACACTCTCCGTCTCCCCATCCCAAGCACTTGGGGCCACCCAAAGCAAGTGGGTCCCAGGTAAGCTACATGTCACCGACCTCTCTGCTGTTGCTATTCAGGAGAAAGTGTCACAAGGAGGTACACAGTCAGTTGGAAGTCACAGAGGTACTGAGCCTTGGAGGTGACCTCCCGGACACCTCTGGAGCCCATGCTCGGCTCACGAGGAAGTGCCCCAGGGAGATTGGGGATCAGTTGTCACCACGGTGGCCTCTATAGAGAGCCCATGGGGCATAACTGCATGAAACTTCTTTCTTTTTGAAGTAGGGTCTCCCTCTAGCTCAGGCTGACCCGGAATTCACTATGTAGTCTCAGGTGGCCTTGAACTCATGACGATCCTCCTACCTCTGCCTCCCGAGTGCTGGGATTAAAGGTGTGCCCCACCACGCCCACTGTTCATGAAACTTTGGACAACTGGTAGAAACTTAGAGTTGCTTCAGAACTGAGGGCAGACAAGAGAATGATGCTAATAAGAGGGCAAGGAGATGCCTCCTGAACCACTCTTCCCCAGTGCCTGGCAGCTGTACAGGAAGAGCAGGCTTGAACAACCGAAATACAAAAAAGAGTAGGCTGGCAAACTAAAGTGCATCGAGGTGGGGGTGTTGTGACAGTGACAGATTATCTTCCCATTCTTTCTGGCTGAAGGCTGGGTCTGGGCTTTTGCTTCTGCAGCGGGTGTTTGTGCAGTATTTTGTCATTCTGGTCTCACAGTACCTCACAAGACGAATTGGGTTTCCCTCCGTTCACACACGGAGAAACTGAGGCCTAGGCGCATGCAGTGACTCAGGGCAGCTAGCTAGTACACCAAGGAACCAGGAGTCCCCATCCTGCCCACCCTCCTGTCACTGCTACAAACCCCACCAGGGCTGGAGGCCCCATGAATTGTTTGTCAGGTCTGAATGGCTCTGCACACACAACTCCAAGACACCGGGAAGCAAAAGGCTCCAAGATAATTTGTGTAAGATGGTGGAATTTGTGTGTGTGTGTGTGATGTTGGTACACTATGTGTGGGTTTATGTGTGTGTGAGATGTGGGCGCACTGTGCGTGGGTTTGTATGTGTTTGTGTGTTCATGTGTGTGTGTGTGAGGTGTGGGTGCATGTGTGTGGGTTTTTATGTGCTTGTGTGTGTGAGTCCAAGGGCACCCTTGGGTGTCGCTTTAGGCACACAATCACTTCTTTACACCATCACTTCTTTTGAGACAGGGTCTTTCGTTGCCTTGCGGCTCTGGGATCCTCCTGTTTTCGCTTCCCCAGGGCCGGGCTTGCAGGCACGCACCACCGCACCGCCATGCACGTGGGTATCTTACAGCAAACTCGGGTCCTCGTGCCCTCGAGGCTGGCACTTTGTTAACTGAGCTGTCTCTCCATCTCTGCAGCTCCTGTGGACTGTTTTGTCACACTAAAAAGAGCTTTTTTTGTTCTCTTGAGGTAGGGTCTCACTCTAGTCCAGGCTGACCTGGAATTCACTCTGGAGTCTCAAGGTGGCCTTGAACTCATGGCGATCCTCTTACTTTTGCCTCTTGAGTGCTGGCATTAAAGGTGTGTGCCACCATGCCTGGCTCAAAAGATGCTTTTAATGAAGACTGACCGTGGTGTCTCTTCCTCTCACCATGCACCTGTCAGGACCCAGAAATTCGCCCAGTTTCCTTTTTGTTGTTCCTGGTTATTGTTGGGCTTAACATTTGGAGTCTTTCTGGTAGATTCACTCGATCTACTCTATAAATATTTATGCGAATGCCCCTGTGCCAAGGACTGTGGGCTTCGAAGAGGGACTACTGCCAGCCACAGCTTCTGCCCTTGCAGAATGTATTGTCTTGTGATGGAGACAGATGATTACATGAGAGATCCCTGTGACATGTAATGCTTGACAGGGAGGAAATACCCTGCAAGCTATCAGGGACCAAGGACCAGACCAGTCTTCCTAGTAGAAGTGACCCTTTCACTGACGGGTGGAGGATTAAACAGGGAAAGAGTAAGGCAAAAGAACATTCCAGAAGGCATGGGCCTGAAGCAGTAATGGAAGTGGTGGACTATCTTGGTAAAGGCAGGCTTGCCAAGAACAGAGATGTTGACTTGTGCGCACTGGATGGAACCTGCTCCTGTGAAATGTCCAGCTTGACTGGCCTTGTACCGCCTCACTGTTGAGTCATGAGACGCGGCCATGTAGAGTGGACCCGCACGTGTATCTTCTCGTTGCCTTAAGTCGGTGGGAGAACTAGCGAGTTGGGCTCTTGGGCTCCTGGAGAAAATCATATTTCCACGTTAGGAGCTGGAAGTGGGGAACAGGGAGCAAAAGCAAAGCCTCTTGAACTCCAGCCACTTACCCACAGCCAGCGTATCCGCGTTAGGGATGCCCCGGCCAGGGAAGTGTAGGTCGTCCTGCCATAGAGCCACCCTGCCGGAGAAGACAAGTGTCCACACGCCACGCATGCACCGTCACGCTTCCCTGGGTGTGCGTGGAGCACCCCCCAAAGCACAGACGCTTAAGGCTCTTCTGTAACATGGCACGGCGTTTGCATATAGCCCATGGTCATCTTCCTCCATGCTTTGAATCGCCTCTCAGTCGCGTGTATGTAAGTCGTTTCCCTCCGTGCTGCCCAGGGCCTGACTAGAAGGAAAGGCCTGTACGTGCTCAGTGCACGTGCAGTTGGGAGTAGGTGTGTCCGGGCCTGGGCTGACTGGCTTCATGAGGGGAAATGGAGCCCGTGAATTTCATAGACCAGCTCTCTCCAGAATGGCAGGGGACCCTAAGTGCTCATGTGGACGGACAGTCCTCCTCTCAGCTGAAAATTACTTGCTCTTTGGATTAACCATTTTATCATTTCATGACTGGAGATAACGGTTCAGTTGAATAACACTTGCCTAGTATGCACAAGGCCCTGGGTTCAATCTCCAGCATTATTAGGAAAGGGTGGGGAGTAACGTTGCAGACAATAAAAATACCTTCTGATGTATCTAGTGGTACTTCTCACTGATATTAGGATATGTGACAATATTAAATGTTGCCACCCCAAGCTGTCACCATTGTGAAATCGTCTCGCTGTCACGTCAGCTCGGTGGATGGCATCACTTCTGATGTTACTAACACTTCTACAGTGAAGTGCAGATGAGTTAGAGGTATGCAAATGGACACCTGGCCGGCAGGAAACTGCGCGTCTATTTAATTTTAGTGTGACAATAGGGCCCAAGGTTGTTTTAATGCTAAAGGAGAAAAGTGGTGGCTGACTCGTTGAAATAAGGCAGAATTATCAAAATTATCTCAAGCATTTGGCAACGCCTCAAGCAGCAGCCTTCCTGATGACATAATGTGTTCTCTGCTAGGTGCACACCCGGTGCGGTGCCCACACTTGGAGTGGAGCTTCAGGGTCAAGACGGGACTCAAATATGCGCAACATTGGGGTGGTTTCTTTGGCTCAGACACTTTCTGTGACCTCCTGGACATTTAACTTTCATATGATTTTGTCCCAGCCATAGGAATGTAGAGCCAATTTAAAATATTCAGCTTGGGCTGGAGAGATGGCTTAGCGGTTAAGTGCTTGCCTGTGAAGCCTAAGGACCCCGGTTCGAGGCTCGGTTCCCCAGGTCCCACGTTAGCCAGATGCACAAGGGGGCGCACGCGTCTGGAGTTCGTTTGCAGAGGCTGGAAGCCCTGGCGCGCCCATTCTCTCTCTCTCCCTCTATCTGTCTTTCTCTCTGTGTCTGTCGCTTTCAAATAAATAAATAAAAAATTAAAAAAAAATAAAATATTCAGCTTGTCTATGTTAGAACATGTGGATGTATGGTAATTAAAATTAAACATGATGGCTGGAGAGCTGGCTGAGGGGTTAAGGTTAGTCTGCAAAGACTTAAGGACTCATGTTTGACTTTCCAGGTCCCACGTAAGCCAGACACAGTGGTGCAAGTGTGCAAGGTCACACAAGGGGCGCACGTGTCTGGGGTTGAATTTCAAGGGCAGGAGGCCCTGGTGTGCCAATTTCCCCCAATCTCTCTCTCTCTTTGTCTTACATTTTTTTAACCTGTAATTTTCTTTTTCTCTTCAAAATTTTTATTAACATTTTCCAAGATTATAAAAAATATCCCATGGTAATACCCTCCCCCCCAACTTTCACCTTTGAAATTCCATTCTCCATCATATTACCCCCCCCCCCCAATCATTGTAGTTACATATATACAATACCAACCTATTAAGAACCCTCCTCCCTTCCTTTCTCTTCCCTTTATATCTCCTTTTTAACTTACTGGCCTCTGCTAAGTATTTTCCTTCTCACACAGAAGCCCAATCATCTGTAGCTAGGATCCACATATAAGGGAGAACATGTGGCGCTTGGCTTTCTGGGCCTGGGTTACCTCACTTAGTATAATCCTTTCCAGATCCATCCATTTTTTGCAAATTTCATAACTTCATTTTTCTTTACCGCTGAGTAGAACTCCATTGTATAAATGTGCTACATCTTCATTATCCACTCATCAGTTGAGGGACATCTAGGCTGGTTCCATTTCCCAGCTATTATAAATTGAGCAGCAATAAACATGGTTGAGCACGTACTTCTAAGGAAATGAGAGGAGTCCTTTGGATATATGCCTAGGAGTGCTATAGCTGGGTCATATGGTAGATCAATCTTTACCTGTTTTAGGAACCTCCACACTGATTTCCATAATGGCTGGATCAGATTGCATTCCCACCAGCAGTGTAGAAGGGTTCCTTTTTTTCCACATCCCCGCCAACATTTATGATCATTTGTTTTCATGATGGTGGCCAATCTGACAGGAGTGAGATGGAATCTCAGTGTAGTTTTAATCTGCATTTCCCTGATGACTAGTGATGTAGAACATTTTTTTAGATGTTTATATGCCATCCGTATTTCTTCCTTTGAAAATGCTCTATTTAGCTCCATAGCCCATTTTTTTTGATTGGTTTATTTGATTCCTTATTATTTAACTTTTTGGGTTTTTGTTGTATATCCTAGATATTAATACTCTATCAGATATATATAGCTGGTGAAGATTTTTTTCCCATTCTGTAGGTTGCCTCTTTGCTTTTTTCACTGTGTCCTTTGCAGTGCAAAATCTTTGTAATTTCATGAGGTCCCAGTGATTAATCTGTGGTTTTATTGCCTGAGCAATTGGAGTTGTATTCAGAAAGTCTTTGCCAAGACCAATATGTTGGAGGGTTTCCCCTACTTTTTCCTCTAGCAGTTTCAGAGTTTCAGGTCTGATGTTAAGGTCTTTATTCCATTTGGACTTAATTCTTGTGCATGGAGAGAGAGAAGAATCTATTTTCATCCTTCTGCAGATATATATCCAGTTTTCCTAACACCATTTGCTGAAGAGGCTGTCTTTTCTCCAATGAGTATTTTTGGCATTTTTATTGAATATCAGGTGGCTATGCTACCTGATCTTACATCTGGGTCCTCTGTTCTGTTCCACTGATCTACATGTCTGTTTTTGTGCCAATACCATGCTGTTTTTGTTACTATGGCTCTGTAGTATAGGTTAAAATCAGGTATGGCGATACCACCAGCCTTATTTTTGTTGCTCAAGTATTATTTTAGATATTCGAGGTTTTTTGTGATTCCAAATGAATTTTTGGATTGTTTTTTCTATTTCCATGAAAAATGCCTTAGGAATTTTGATAGGGATTGCATTAATGTATAGATTGCTTTTGGTAAGATTGCCATTTTCACAATATTGATTGTTCCAATCCAGGAACAAGGGATGTTTCTCCACTTTCTAGTGTTTTCTGCAATTTCTTACTTGAGTGTTTTAAAGTTCTCATTGTAGAGATTCTTTACTTCCTTGGTTAGATTTATTCCAAGGTACTTTATTTTTTTTGATGCAATTGTGAATGGGAGTGATTCTCTGATTTTATCCTCTGTGTGTTTGTTGTTTGCATATATGAAAGCTACTGATTTCTGTGTGTTCATTTTGTATCCTGCTACATGACTATAGGTGTTTATCAGCTTAAACAGTTTGCTAGTAGAGTCTTTAGGGTCCTTTATGTATAGAATCATGTCAACTGCAAATAATGATAACTTGATCTCTTCCTTTCCAATTTGTATCCCTTTTATGTGTGTCTCTTGCCTTATTGCTATGGCTAAGACTTCCAAAACTATGTTAAATAAAAGTGGAGACAGTGGACACCCTTGTCTTGTTCCTGATTTTAGTGGAAAAGCTTCCAGTTTTTCCCCATTTAGTAATATGTTGGCTGTAGGCTTGTCATAAATAGCTTTTATTATATTGAGATATGTTCCTTCTATTCCCAGTCTCTGTAGGACTTTTATTATGAAGGGATGTTGGATTTTGTCAAATGCTTTCTCTGCGTCTCATGAGATGGTCATGTGATTTTTGTCCTTTAACCCCATTTATATAATGTATTACATTTACAGATTTGCGTATATTGAACCATCCTTGCATCTCTGGGATAAAGCCTACTTGGTCAGGATGAATGATCTTTCTGATATAGTCTTGTATTCTGTTTGCCAATATTTTGTTGAGAATTTTTGCATCTATGCTCATGAGGGAGATTGGTCTGTAATTTTCTTTTTTTGTTCTATCTTTGCCTGGTTTTGGTATCAGGGTGATGCTGGCTTCATAGAAGGAGTTTGGTAGAATTCCTTCATTTTCTACTTCCTGGAATAGCTTAAGAAGCAATGGTGTTAGCTCTTCCTTGAAGGTCTGGTAAAATTCAGCAGTGAATCCATCTGGGCCTGGGCTTTTTATAGTTGGGAGGTTATTGGTAACTCTTCGTATCTCCATGCTTGTTATAGGTCTATTTAAGTGATTAATCTCATCTTGATTTAATTTCGGTAGGTCATGTAAATCAAGGAAATCATCCATTTCTTTCAGATTTTCATACTTTGTGGAGTAGATGCTTTTATAGTATGTCCCTATGATTTTTTGAATTTCTCTGGAATCTGTTGTGGTGTTACCTTTTTCATCTCTAATTTTTTTTTAATTTGTGTCTCTTCTGTCTTTCTTTTGGTCAGATTTGCTAAGGGTTTATCAATCTTGTTTATCCTTTCTAAGAACCAACTCTTTGTTTAAATCTTTGGATTTTTTTTTTTGGTTGTTTCTATTTCATTTGCATTTTTTTTTAAAGCAGTCTGTTGAGCTTGGGCTTGCCTCAAAAAAAAAATTTGACATGAAAACATGAAACATGCTAATTTGATAAGGAAGCCAGTAAAGTGACCAGTCGTTCAAGGGCATTAACCCAATTAGATGTTCCATTCAGAGTCTCCTAATCTTGCATCATCATGGCATGTGTGTGGGTTTCTGCCCCTGGTCCTCCCTGAGGCGTGTCCTCCTTGCAGCAGGAAGGTGATAAGACTTTCTTTGTAAAGAGCAGAACACATTGGTTGCATGGAGAGAAAGAAAGGCCGTGGGACCAGGGATGGTGCTGAGTGATTTCTGTCATTTGCAGCCCGTCTCTGAGGGAGGTCTCTGCACTTTTGTACAGAGGCCTGCCATCAAGATTTGCCGTCTTGTATATAGGTAGTGGCTGTAGCCAGCTTTGAACCCTGCTGTGCCCAGACCATGACTGCATACCTATGTAGTGACAAAGCCAAGAGCCAGGAACGTAGGCTGCCTCCCACCTTGGTCCACAGCCGCCAGCTTAGTACCAGCATTGCTTTCGACGCCACACCTATCACTGTTGTCATCACTAAAGACTTCACAGTCCTCCCTGTTGTAGGGACGTTATCATTACCAGTGGCATTTACAGCCAACGCCTGTGAAACCTCTTGTGTGTGCCAACAGTGTGCCTTATTGTATTTAATCCATAGGAAGTAATTTTGCCTGTCTCGGACAGCCAGCTGTTATTAGGAGTGGGATTCAGGTCAGGTCAGCTGACTCCATATCTTAAGATGGTGACTGAAAGGTCCATTTGTATCTCAGGAAGTAGCCCAAGGCTTCCAGGAGCTAATGGAAGGCTAGGTGGATGCGCGCCCCCTGCTGGCTCTGGGTCCTGCACGCACCAGACGGCATAGCTTCCCCAAGTCGGTGGCTGTTTATATTGGTAGCAGACCAGCCAGCTGGTCCCTCTGTTACCTTTGGCTCTAGTAGAAGCTACGAGAAAAACAGCAGAGGGTCTACAAAACAAAGACTGTTTCAGAAGTAGTTAGCACTGCTTGAGAATACATTCTCTGCACGATCTCAGTGCTGTGTATCGAGACCCTTCACCCAGGGCTGGGCATTCGAACAGGGCCCACCCTAAAAGCCGCTGGCATTTGGAGGGCGGTTAGGCAGCTCCTATCTACACACACACACTAGGCAGCGGTCAGCCACATGCTGTGTGTGCCCCGAGAGAGGTTTTGCTGATAACGCCTGGATGGCTCCTCAGTCCCACCCCAGCCGAGCCTGGGGCCTGGAAGGTTCCATCTGAGGTGTGTCACCCCCAGTGCAGTGCCTTCATGCTGCACAGCTGCCCCGTCCGCCCATATTTGCCACGCACCACGCTGTGTGCCTGCCTCCTATCTGCTGTGGTTTGGGGCGCCAGAATGAGCAGTGGCCATGGACAGGAAGGGCATGCAGGGTCCCGCAGCCGGAGCAGGGGATACTGGGTGAGACGATCTGCATGTGGTCAAGTTCCAGCTCTGTGACGTGTTGCTGGCGCGCCCCTGATCGGAGAGGGCTCTGTCAGCGCCGCGTGGACTCCCCGTGTGCTGCGACTGCACTGTCGCTGACCACCAGCAGCTGCCTAGCCCTCTACGTAGGCATCTCGACACAGGCTGATCCAGTCTGCAGCTGAAGGCTGTTTGGCCCAGGAGTGGCAATTTCCACAATTTCACCAAGCACCAACTCCCAGGAGTGGTGGCCGAGCTTATGTTTGGCTCCACATTGGGTACACAAGTTTATATATTCGAGAACGACCTTGGACTCCTGTTATTCCCATCTCCGCCTCCTGAGTGTGGGATCACAGACCTGTACCACTGTGCGAGGGGTCGAGCCCAGGGCTTTATGCATGCTACGCAGGCACTCTGCCGACTGAGCCAAATCCCAGCCCTCACTTGGCTTTTGAAGGAAGACAGACACATTTCATACTCGGAAGTAAAATAGTTGCTTCTTAGTGGTCATGGCGGCTCGTATAATCCCAGGACTTGAAAGGATGCAGTGGGAGGATTACCATGACTTCAAGGCCATCCTGGAATTTCCAGTGAGGTTCCAGGTTAGACTGGGCTAAAGTGAGACCCTGTCTCAAAACAAAACAAGGGCAACAACTACGAGCTCCCCCTGCATGAGGCCACGTAGCGTGGGCCCTTTGCAGAGGGTACGGTGATGGGCTGGGCCGTCTCCGGGCTCTTTCTCCAGCCTGGTGTTCTGTGGTCTGATCAGGGTGTGAGCTAGGGAGCAACAGAAGCAGAGAAGGCTCCCCTGAGCCCCAGAACATGTCTTCATGCTCAGGTGACGTCCTTGTCTTGGGGAAATTCCTTGCTGATGTGTGTGGCTCCTTACCAGTGTGTCAGCCTTGGGGCAAAGACCTCTTAGCCCAGTCTCCGTTCTCAAGCGGTGACATGGGCATAAATAGGGCCACTTGCTGGAGAGATGACAGTGGTCATTATATTTGATGTTATCTCTGACCATACTGAGCATCCCACAGAGGTTTTCTGAACCAGTCTCAGAGTCGTATTCCGGTGGGAAATTGGGCTCCTTGAATGGAGATAAAGACAGAAGCAGCCTCGGTGATTAACCAGCTGCGAGAGGCAGAGGGTAAATGGAGAGGCTGAGTTTGTGACGTGTCATGGGACATGAGGAAGCAGGATTGTTGAGAACTGCCTGGTGACAATGCCATTTCTTTCCATCATGGCTCGGAATTTGTATAACTTAGCCTAGGACAGAGTAAGAGATTGATGGTGAGGTTGGCTATTTAAACGTTGTCCGAATCAAAAGCCAAAAGCTTCAGGGGTCTTAGGGTAAGGCTGGGCCATACATACCCATTGTACAGGAGGTTTGGGGGGTAGACAGGTGTCCTCCCACACGTTGCCCCACATGGTCAGGAGGATCCCGACCGTACCGTCTGGGGATACAGGAAGGCTGGGATGGCTCACAGACAGATGTGTGAACGGTGGGCAGAGTTGGAACACTTGATTCCAGCTCCAAGAAAAGGAAGAATTCCCAAAGGGTCACCCAGACTGGGTGACGGCGACAGCTCAGACAGGAGGCAGGGACACTGCCGTGTGGGAATTGGAGGCAGCAGGCCCCCTTGCCTGAGGGAGCCCAAGTTCTCCTCTTCGAGAGCCATGGGCTTCTGCTGCAGAGACCAGCTAGATGCATCATCGGATGACCAATTCCTTCCCATAAAGCACTTGGTCAAATGTGGGTGGAAGGATGATTTAATTTTCTTATCTTTATAACTTCTTTCAAAGGCCTAAATTCCCAGACCTTACACAATTTCTAAGACAGGCCACAGATCTTGATGTTGGTTTGGAGAATGTAGTTATAGCGAGTCAGAGGATAGGTGTCATTGAAGGGTCCTGTGTGAGAGCCGCGAGTGGGAAGTAAGAGGGTTGAGGGCGTTGGCTAGGAAGGCAAGACACAGAGGCCGGGTTTCATTCCAGAGCCTAGGATGTCTGTGTCCTGGGCAGCTGGAGGAGGGCGCAGTGTTGCGGGGAGCTTCCAGACCCTTCGTGGGCTGCTAAGGCAGTTCCTGTGTCACAGAAGGGGGAACAGCAGGCGGGGTGGGTGTGTTTGCTGCTCCATTGGCAGCTCTCTAGGGCTGGCATGCAACGTGCAGGTTGGTAACTCACCGGACCTCTGCTTTGACTCCTGGTGTGTACTCGGGCTCAGTGGCGAAGCCACAGCAGCAAAGGAGCTTTCCTGAGACTACACGGCTCCTAAGTCACAGAGCCTGGTTCTCACCTGGGCCTCGGCAACACTCCCATCACAGGCTTAGAATTACGGCCAAAAAGTGCATTTGAGGGCTGGAGAGATGGTTTAGCAGTTCACGCCCTTGCCCACAAAGCCTAAGGACCCCTTTTCAACTCTCCAGGTCCCATGTAAGCCAGACATACAAAGTCACACAGACTTGCAAGGTCGCACATGCCCACAAGGTGGTACATGTGTTTGGAGTTTGATTACGGTGGCTGGAGGCCCTGGAATGTCAATTCTCTCTCTCTCTCTGTCTCGTATCTGTCATAAAAATTTTTTAAAAGGCCAGTCTGTTGGGAAGGAAGGCTAGAGCTTGTTGGATGTTTGGCTGGTACCAGTCTTGAGCCTCCCCAGGGTTTCCTCATATGCTGGCAGGTGGGGTGGCATCCAAGGCTGGGAGTGATGGTCGGGTGTGGTCAGTTTCCCAGCCGCCCCACACCCACCACACAGCTTCCCATGGCTGTAGCTCATCCCCTGGGTGGCTTTGTACTCCCATCTCTGAGCTGGTCTGGGAACTCACCCTGTTTCTTCATTAGCTTTCAGGGAGGAGGTGATTGAAAGCATCTGGAAATCGTGGTTTTATGGGCATTTCACAGAGGACCCGGCCAGGCTCCATCTGCTCTCCTTGGCGGGTCCGCTCCCCACCCGCGCGTACGTGCTCAGGCGTAGCCCGTGGCCTTTTCAGCGACACTGTTCCTTCCTGGGAAAATGGCAGCTCATTGGGGGAAACCTGATGGAAGCGGGAAGCAACATCCTAGACATGCTTCCCCGCTGTTTCTTTCCAGGATGCACCGTGGCCAAGGAATACAGCTGAGTGATGACCTCTCCGATTCACCTGCTCTCTGGTGGGGCCTCTGCACCCCCAGCCGCCCCTGGCTGTGTCTGCAAGTCACTGTCATGGCTGGACTGCACATCCATTCCCTGGCCCTGTAGGCCTGAATGCCATCCAAAACTGCCCAGGCTGCCCTAAGCGTGTCTGGTCACATAGTCCAGGCCCCAGTGTGACAGGAAGCAAATGTGGGTGATTTGTCCTTGTTCTGTTTCAGCTTGTACATTAGCATCCCTTGACATAGGTTATTTGTCTCCGTTTCTTTAAATTCCTAAGTGGATTATAATTTTTCTCCTGGTATTATTTGACAGCAGTCATTTTTCAAGGTTTTGGTACGTTCTTCAAATACTTGGAATTTTTTTTGAACACGTTTAGGAGAAGACTGCCATCTTCAGGTCATACGGTGTACTGCAGCGCTGGGGCCAGTCCCAGCGGACAGCTTTATTTGTAAGGTTTTGTTTTCTTCGTCTTCTTAAAAAAAAAAAATCAAACTACCTCATTGGAGGTCTCTAGGCTAGGATGGATCATCAGTCTGTTGAAAAAGGAGAGAGGAAAAATAACAAAGCCCCAGTGGCCGTTTGGAAGTTATTCGTTTTGTAGGATAGAGCCAGTGTGCTCAGGATGGGACAGCGGTCTGGGCCCCACCTCAGGCCCGCACCCTGCTGCGCAGCGTGAAATCGCCTGGCTGAGGGTTCCTCTTTTTCTGCCTTGAGTCTGAGTATTTTCATTTCATTGCAGTCAGGAGGAGGGTGAGGATATTCAGTTACCTCAAGCTAAGCAGAGAAGTATCAGGATTACTTGAATAAACAGCATTTATGACAGAGTCTGGGATGGGCGCGGTGCTAATGTTGTTTCTTTCTAGCTCGTTTTAATCCTCTTGTGCAGTAGGTGTGATCCTTTTTTTAATTTTTAAAAAATTTATTTGAGAGTGACAGAGAGAGAGAGAGAGAGAGAGAATGGGCGCGCCAGGGCCTCCAGCCACTGCAAACGAACTCCAGACGCGTGCGCCCCCTTGTGCATCTGGCTAACATAGGTCCTGGGGAGTTGAGTCTCGAACCAGGGTCCTTGGGCTTCACAGGCAAGCGCTTAACCGCTGAGCCATCTCTCCAGCACAGTAGGTGTGATTCTTGTCTCTGCCATCCAGCCATGGGAACTAGGGTGCACAGGCTGAGACTCCCCACCCCTGACCCGATCCCAGCCAACTCCAGGGTCCAGGGCACCTCCTTCTCTCAAAGAGCAGTAGAAGCTGTACACCAGGGAGACAGGGGCCCGGAGGGCAGCTCTGGGGAGTCAGTTCCCTGCCACACTCTTTATACGTGGAGGAACCCACTACCACTGTGGTGGAGGTGGACCCAAAGGATCACAGCAGTAGCAAGAGGCAATGAGACCCGAGATTGTGCCACGCTGCTGCGCCCAGGGCCTGGCTTGGTAACACGGCTGCCTTTCCAAGAGCCCTGTAAGCACATAGACACCCCAGTTCCTGCATTGCCATCTTCCCCAGCTCGTTATGGTTCAGAGAACTTGTCATCAGTGTACAACTAATATCCGGAAGTCACATAGTTCTTTTCCTTCCATAAAAACTTCATGATGTTCCAGGTTGGTGTTTGGTTTTCCAAGGTAGGGTCTGTCTCGCTCTAGCCCAGGCTGACCTGGTTTTCATTATGTAGTCTCAGGCTGGACTCGAACTCATTGCAGCCATCCTACCCCTGCCTCCCAAGTGCTAGGATTAAAGGTGTGTACCACCATGCCCAGCTCACAACCCTTTTTTATTTTAATTTTTATTTATTTATTTGAGAGCAACAGACAGAGAGAGAGAGAAAATGGGTGCGCCAGGGCCTCCAGCCACTGCAAACGAACTCCAGACACGTGCGCCCCCTTATGCATGTAGCTAACGTGGGTCCTGGGGAATCGAGCCTCAAACCGTGATCCTTAGGCTACACAGGCAAGCGCTTAACCACTAAGCCATTTCTCCAGCCCTCACGACCCTTTTTAAATTGGCTGTTTATTTAAGCTAATAAAGAAATGTACATGCATCATTCACATATCACTGAGCCAAGTGGCCCATAGGAAAAGCCACAGTATGCCACTCTTTGTTTCCTCTCCCTAGTCCTGCTCCTTAGGGATAGCTATGCATAGCTCTCACAAGAGAGAGAACAGGCACGCCAGGGCTTCCAGCCACTGCACATGAACTCCAGATGCATTCGCCACCTTGTGGGTCTTGGGGAATCGAACCAAGGTCCTTTGGCTTTGCAGGCAAGTTCCTTAACCGCTAAGCCATCTCTCCAGACCCCCCCCTTTTCTTTCTTTCTTTTTTGTTTTTCTTTTTTTGGTTTTTCGATGTAGGGTCTCACTCTAGCTCAAGCTGACCTAGAATTCACTGTGTAGTCTCAGAGTGGCCTTGAACTCTTGGCCATCCTCCTACCTTTGCCTCCCAAGTGCTGGGAGTAAATGCGTACGCCACCACGCTCGGCTGTAACCACTTCTTAACATGTATCTATCTTCATATACTTAAGGTATATATATCTCATTGGTGACTTCATTAAATCTGTATATCCATCTATTTTTAAAAAATTTTTTGTTTATTTTTATTTATTTGAGTGTGACAGAGAGAGAAAGACACACACACACACACACACACACACACACACACACACACACGGGGGGGGGGTAGAGGGAGAGAGAGAGAGAGAGAGAATGGGCACGCCAGGGCCTCCAGCCTCTGCAAACGAACTCCAGACGCGTGCGCCCCCTTGTGCATCTGGCTAACGTGCGTCCTGGGGAATTGAGCCTCGAACTGGGGTCCTTAGGCTTCACAGGCAAGTGCTTAACTGCTAAGCCATCTCTCCAGCCCCTATTTTTTTAAATAAGTATATATTTTAAAAGATTTTATTTTTATTTATTTGAGACAGAGAGAAGGGGGAGGGAGGGGGAGAGAGAGGGAGAGGGAGAAAGGGAGAGAATGGGTGTTCCAGGGCCTCTAGCCACTGCAAACAAACTCCAGACGTGTGTATCACTATGTGCATCTGGTTAGGTGGGACTTGGAGAATTGAACCTGGGTCCTTGGGCTCCACAGGCAAGCACCTTAACCACTAATGCATCTTTCCAGCCATATCCATCTACTTAGGTCGGGTAGTCCAGGTTAATGAACTATACTGTAAGTCTAATGCAAAGGAGTAGAGTCATTCTGAATGAGCAGGCTGATTGCTAGTTGAACTTCTGGAGAGCTTGTGCAAGAGGCCGGGTTCACACTGCACCGTCCCCCTGTTGACGTGGGTAGGTAACGCGGTTCTGCCTACAGAGGCCGTAAGTGTGCTTGTTGCCTGCATCGTGCCTGGTAGGTGACAGCTGTAGCTGTGTGCTGTGCATCGTGGAGACAGGCACCATTTCTGTTGTTGCTCTTGATAGTTTAGTGGTCATTTATGCGTCTGTATAGCCGTGAAAAGTACTTGTGGGTCTTCTTTCATTTGAACAGACTGAAATCTAGTCAGGGGTTTCGGCATATGTACCTCATGACATTCGCCTCCCTCTGCTCATATATTGCCCAAGAATTGTTTTTGAAAGCATTTGGTTTTGTTCTTCAGAATAGAATTGCCTTCCTTTGGGTTCGTGTGCTACCTGCATTTGTGGAGAATGAACTGCTGCTTTAGAGTTTTGATTTCATTAAGACTTAGGCTGTACTTCTTTACAGCGTAGCTCTGAGTCTGGGGGCAGAGGCCCTCTTGGCCTGGCCAGGTTCAGTCGAGGGAGGTCAAGGTCTGTTTGTTTCCATGCTGTGGTCTCCAGGACTCTTTCACCAGTTCTTTGTATTCTTAGAAACAAAGTCACCCCTTGGCACGAATAAAGCCATCAGACGCCAGCGGCAGGGTTCGCTTTCAAGTCCCCAGCCTTGGAGAGGAAGGTAGTGCTGGTTTCTTTGGCAGCAAAGATACAGCTGGCCCCTTTGTTCCTTTCAGCCTCTTAGGCCCGAGGTAACATCCCCAAAATAGAAGCCATGGGGTACCCAGGCAGTTGCACCATGAATGATGTTGGTCTGGAATTCTAACTTCACTTCATGGAATTTCGGGAACACTGTTCAGCTTTCCTTCTCACGTCAGCTTTCAGTGATTTCCCAGAGTCAGAAGGGCATCGACCTTTCTTCTCCAGGATAGTGGAGTGATGTGCGCACCTGACGCCAGGGCGGTGCGCTGACAGCCGGTCCCGCTTTATCCCTGACTCCAGGCCTATTTCTGGGTGGGTGACCTCAGGCAGCTAAATTTATCTTGAAGCTCCTGTGTCCTCCTCTGTAGAGCAAGGTTAATAAGTCTCCCACCATGAGGATTACCTGAGATCACACCCGTGGAAAACATGACTCTGTCCCAAGTAAAACTTGGTTTCGGGCTGGGGAAATGGCTTAGTGGTTAAAGCACTTGCCTACAAAGCCAAAGGACCCAGGTTTGACTCTCCAGGGCCCACGTAAGCGAGATGCACAAGGGGGTGCATGTGTCTGGAGTTCGGTTGCAGTGGCTGGAGGCCCTGGTGTGCCCATTCTCTCGTACTCTCTCTTTAATAAATAAGCATAAAATAAAAGCTTGGTTTCACTGTGTGGGGTGGAAAGATGACACGTGTGTGTACCTGTGTTTGTGTGTGTGTGGTGTGGACATGTGTGTGGGCGTGTGTGCACATGTGTGCATGCATGTGAAGGCCAGACACTGACACAGCATATCTTCTTCTCCACCTTGTGTTTATGAGACTGTCTCTCACTGAACTTGGAACTCGCCAGGTCTGCTGGGTAAACTGCCCAGCAAGCCCCGGGTCCCTCCTGTCGCCGCCCCAGTGCTGGGGTTTCAGGTGCCCGCCACCGTGCGCCGCGTTGTATGTGAGAGCTGGGGATGCGAGCCCGGCTTCTCGTGACTGCACTCCAAGTGCTCGACCCTCGAGCCGCCGCCTCAGACCCGCGCCGAGACGGCTCCGTTGTCGGTGGTGGGGCTTAAGCCTGGCCCTCACACACCGTGGCCTACTGCCCTGTGAAAACGTGGATTTTGGCATCATCATCGTCCACTTCAGATGTAGCAGAAAGCAGAGGAGCTCATGAATTAAAAAGCGTGGGCCCCGTGTTCTTAGGATGACCAGTTAACTCGGATGTCAGCTGAGACATTGCTGGAGACTTCATTCTGGACATAGGGGATGACACATCATTTCTGACTATGGCGGAGTTCGCATTGGAACACAACTAGACAGGTTGCTTCTATCATCTCAGACTTGATGGGTCCTAGGCCTTGCAGCCACAAGTCCAGTCTGTCTCACGGGTACTCCTGCTGATGTGTAGAGACTACATGAGAGGTAAGATTAGGGCTGGAGAGGTGGCTTAGTGGTTAAGGTGCTTGCCTGCAAAGCCTAAGGACACATGTTTGATCTCTCTCCAGATCCACATAAGCCAGACGCACAAAGGTGAGGCAAGCGTTAGGTTGCACATGCCCACTAGGTGGCGCAAGTTCTTGAGTTTGATTTCAGTGGCTGAGGCCCTGGTGTGTCAATTCTCTCCCTCCCTCTCTCCTCTCACTTTCTCTAAAATAAAGCTAAATAAATAAAGAGGTAGGATTAGCTATAAATAATCAAACAGACCAAGCAAGAGTACATTTGACCACCCCAGCTGTGGCTCATATACCCTGGGGACACAACTGCCCACAGTCTCCCTCCCACACAGGTGAGAGGCCCCACCCCGCGCAGCTGGCTCCAGGTGCAAGCCAGCTTTCAGCTGCACAACTTACCTCTAGCTCCTTGCTGACCACATCTGGGTTTTCCTCACTAGGCGCCAAGGACAGCTAAAGTCGGAATGTGCTTTTTGCGTCTACTCCAGGACCAGGCAGGCAGGGAGGCCCCGGAGTCTGGTTTCTAGGCCAGCGGCTGCCGCCAAGTTAACTGCACATTCTGGGATGCTTTAAAAGTGCCTGTTGCCTGGCCTCATTCTGAGGGTCCAGCCAAGTGGGCCAGGGGTGCCGGGGGAGAAGCGCTGGTGATGTAAAATGCTTGTTGGGGGTCTTACACTAAAAGCATAGGAAGGTGGGGGTGTTCCTTTGTAAGTTAAATGACTTAACAGAGTTTGAGATTTCTGCTTCTCTGTTCGCAAATAAACACTTGTATTCTTTTTTTAAAATGTCAGTGGTTTTTAAAATTTTTTTTTGTTTATTATTAATTTATTTATTTGAAAGTGATAGACAAAGAGAGAAAGAGGCAGAGAGAGAGAGAGAGAGAGGATGGGCACACCAGGGCCTCCAGCCACTGCAAGCAAATTCCATATGCGTGCATCTCCTTGTGCATCTGGCTAACGTGGGTCCTGGAGAATCAAGCCTCGAACCGGAGTCCTTAGGCTTCACAGGCAAGCGCCTAACCTAACCGCTAAACCATCTCTCCAGGCCTAAACCCTTGTAGTCTTTTCTTACCAGCCACTGAGTTTCTGCCGAGCTCCTCTGTTCTATACCCATTTCCTCACTCTGACGGCCTCGCCTGGCCCTGCCTTTCACGCACGAGGTTCACATGGGCGTCTAAGGGGGCTGGTGGCACACCGGGGCAGAGCTGCCCATTCCTGGGAAGCAGGAAGTATGGGTACCACCGCTCCGATGGCTGTGTCCACGCTGCTGCCCGGAGAGCTGGGGCCAGAAGTGCACTCCGGGTGATGACGGAAGTCAGCGGCACGCGTCTTTCTCATTAGTTACTCTGAATAGCAGACCTCAATGGCAGCGGCGGTGTTTGCAGTTGAGTCAAGTGAGGCTGGGTAATAGAATCGTCTCATGGTTCGGTAGTTCGGCCTTAAAACTGTTTGTTGCTATGTCTGAAAAGCTTTTGGGAAAAATGTATGACCCTGCCAGTAAGATAGCCCTTGCTTCAACCCTGAACTCTTCATGGCTTGCTTTCTTTGTTTTTTTTTTGGGGGGTGGGGTGGGGTGGGGTAAGGTCTCACTCTAGCTCAGACTGACCTGGAACTCAGGCAGGCCTCGAGCTCGCGGCAATCCTCCTACCTCTGCCTCCTGACTGTTGGGATTAAAGGCATCCGCCACCAGACTCAGCCTGTTTTTCTTTTTATTTATTTGACAGAGAGAGAGAAAATGGGTGCACCAGAGCCTCTAGCCACTGCAAATGAACTGCAGACACGTGCGCCCTCTTGTACATCTGGCTAACGTGGATCCTGGGAAATCAAACCTGGGTCCTTTGGCTTTGCAGGCAAACACCTTAACTGCTAAGCCATTCCTCCAACCAACATCCAGCTTCTTCATGGCTTTCCCCCCCCCCTTTTCAAAATTTTTCTATTAACAACTTCCATGATCATAAAAAATATCCCGTGGTAATGCCCTCCCTCCCCCTAACTTTCCCCTTTGAAACTCCATTCTCCATCATATCCCCTCCATCATATCCCCCCCCGACACAAAATGGCATGGACCTCCATGACCTCACAGTGCCTGACACTACCTACACAAGACCATCATAATAGGAGGAAAAGGTCATGACATCAAAATAAAAGACTGACTTAATGGCTTTTTAAACTTGTCTGTCTTGAGGCTGAAGAGATGGCTGAGCTGCTAAAGGCCTTGCTTATGAGGCCTCGTGGCTCAGGTTTGGTTTCCCAGTACCCATGTAAAGCCAGGTAAACATGGTGGTGCATGTGTCTGGAGTTCATTTACAGTACTGTGCCTATGCTCACCCCTCAAAAAAATAAATAAATAAGAATATCTAAAGCATGCATCTTTTCAAATCAAGGTGTCTGTCCACATGACTGGCTTTGTCCAATTTGAGACAGGTGGGTCCCACTTCCGCCCGACGGTGTCTAACCGGAATGTCTCTTGATTTCTTGCAGTACAACAAACACCTCTTCGTGCACATTGGGCATGCCAACCATTCTTACAGTGACCCATTGCTTGAATCCGTGGACATTCGTCAAATTTATGACAAATTTCCTGAAAAGAAAGGTGGCTTAAAGGAGCTGTTTGGAAAGGGCCCTCAAAATGCCTTCTTCCTCGTAAAATTCTGGGTGAGTATGACACTGATGCAATTTTCGTGTCTCGTCAATGTGAGCCCAGACCGGCCCTGCTGGCGGCGGGTTCTCATGGGCCTGTACCCGTCCCTCTTCCTGGTGCCCTGCGGCAGCTGCGATCTGCTGAAGGGTGAGAGAGAGCATCTTACTCATTGGTGACCCATTGATGACTGGAGGAGTCACACTGGAAAACATGGGACACTATTCCCCCCCCCCCTTTTTTTTGACCCCATTAAACAAAGTGACGTGTGGAATTCCTTGCTGGAGTGGAGCTGAAGATGGTTATGTGCCTCAAGACTTTGTGTCAGAGAATTTAAGTGGGGGTGGGGGAGGTTATCGCCTCATTCTGCTTTAAGAGGAGCTGCGCTGATCCCCTTGGCTGCTGGGGGTAGCTGCTGTTGTACTGTCTTGGGGAGAAGCCGGAAGGCCAGGAGCAGGCCGAGGGCCTTCTGCTGGTCAGAACATGTATAATATGTTAGGACTGGAGGGGACAAAGTAATTTGCCACCATTGAGACTCGATGAGTCCTTAGTCCTGGAATCGAAGGAAGCTCACTCTTGTTCTAGGGCCGTTCGTTCAAGTCTGTAAATGACCTGTTTCCCAGGGTGCTTCGTTCTTGGTTTCTGCCAGAGTCCCCAGTCCCACCTCTCCGTCTGTGTGTATCTGGATGCCATTTCCTTTTCTTCCTCTGTCATCAGGCCAGTTCCACCCTCTTTTAGCACCTTCTTCACGTGAGCAGACCATCGATTTTTCCTTTAGTCCCATTGCATTTTGTGCTTAATCTGTTCCCATGCTGGGTTATAATTATTTGGACGTGTGTTCCATTCCCCTCTGGACTCCGCCGGCCCCCAGGGGACCTTATTCATAGAGTGGCTTCCATTTATTGAACGCCTGCTGTGCACTAGGAGCCGTGCTAAATGCTTAACATGGATTTCATGCTTTAAGTGGAATTTGCCTCATAGACAGCAAAGGCGGCCAAGTCAGAGATGACAAAAGACAGGCTGCTTCTGGGCTGGGGACTTGAGATGAGATCTGTTGACTTTAATACCCGCTCCCTGGTTCCCTTAGGACCCCGTGGGCCCTGGCCCCAGGATTTGTCACCCCTAAGACTTTTCATGTCTGTAGCACTGAGCGTCTGCCCTATGTCAAAGAGCCAGTAAATGCAGGCAACGAATGGGTAGATGAAGGAAAAAAAAATCTAGGTTTTAACTTCCTTCGGGGAGCATGCATAGTAAATTTGGGCAGTGTCTCCCCTCTTCCCTGGTACCCTGATTACATGTTTTTGTGTTTCCATGGTGAAACTGATAGACGGGGCTTCCTCCTTGCATCAATGCTCATGCCATCCTCCACACAGGGTCACCTTAGAAAGCACTGTCCGTCCCTTTCCTCATGTAAGCTGGTGGCGCCTTCCGTGGGTGCTGGCTGGGGGGTTGTTTATTTCATGGGAACATGGCAGCTTTCAGGCGTGGCCAAGTAACCCCTCCTACATTACTCAGTACCCTTCTTGTAAAGTTGAGTCAGGGTCTCAGGTAGCCCAGGCTGTCCTTAACGTCACCGAGTAGCCAAGAATGACCTTGAACTTCTGATCCTCCTACCTCTGCCTCCCTACTGTTGGGATTACAGGCAAGTGCCAGCCCGCAGTTCAAACGCAGGGCTTGTGTATAGCTCGACCTCTTGAGCCACAGGCCTCCTCGGTAGCCTTTTAGTGGATCCACGAGGCCAAAGCTTTTGTGTTACAATCCCGAGATGCGATTGCCCCTCTTTGGCTCTCCGTGTTATTCATCCAGACAGTACAAAAGCCGCGGGGTCAAACCGGCCCCTTAGCAGGCTCCGAAAGCTGCTCTGCTGCGGAACTGCTCACACCGTTCAGAAAGGAGGACACACCAAGCCTAGGGTGTCCTCCGTGAATCCGATTACACCCTGAGCATAGGGGACATTGTGGAAATGAACGCCGTGAGCCTGTCCCATCACGAAAGACTACAGAGATCGTTTGTTGCCAAGGATAAAATAGAAGCTTATGAAGGACACCTACGTTTCCACCTCGTTGAGCTTGAGGGCTTCCCGGCGCGGAGGCGTTTCTGATGAGAGCCACAGTGGTCGTGAGGAATGTGATTGGACAGGGCGCTGGAGAGACCCGTGGAGTTGCGCGCTGCAGAGAACGTTGTCTGTGTAGCTCCGGACTCCACATTGAATCTGACCTTTAAGAATCTGTGGCTCGTACAGTTTGGCTGATCACCACGGTTATCTGAAGAGGAGCCTGTTATAAAATCTGAAACAGCATTGCCCTTCTCACTTAGAAAGTTATGCTTTGTGTTGTTTGTTCGATTTGTGTTTTTTAAGGTAGTGTCTTGCCCTAGCCCAGGCTGAGCTGGAATTCACTATGTAAATTTCAGGGTGGCCTCAAACTCATCACAGTCCTTCTACCTCAGCCCCCCCCCTGCCCCCCACAGTGCAGGGATTAAAGGTGTGCACCACCACGCCTGGCCTAAAAAAAAGTTATGCTTAATTTTTTTAAAGATGTATGTTTATGAGAGAGAGAGAGAGAGACAGAGATGGGGGGGAAGAGGGAGGGAGAGGAAGGAAGGGAGGAAGGGAGGAAGGGAGGAAGGGGGGAAGGGGAAGGGAGGGAAGGGAATGAGGGAATGCTCTCCTGCTTGTGCCATCGGCCAACTTTTGGGTCGCTCCTGGCCATCCACCTTATCTTGAGAGAGGGTCTCATTCATGAGCATCTGGGATATTTTGTTTCCCCCCATCCTCTCACTGTAGATGCACAGGGATTACAGAAGCCTGCCACTGTGACTGCTCCTATGCGGGGTCTGCGGAAATAACCTCAGGCTTCAGAGTTTCACGGCAAGCACTTTATCCACTCAGGCCTCTCCCTGGCCCTTAGGTTATTGTTATTCTTTATTTGAGAGAGAAAGAGAGAATTGGCATGCCAGGGCCTTCACCCACTGCAAACGAACTCCAGGAGCGAGCGCCCCCTTGTGCGCATGTGCGACATTGTGCGCTTGTGTCGCTGTGCGTCTGGCTAACATGAGACCTGGGTATTCGAACGTGAGCACTTAGGCTGCACAGACAAGCACCTAAACCACCGAGCCATCTCTCCAGCCCCTTAGCTTCTTATTTATTGAAGTTACTCCTTGAAGGCAAGGTAATATGTTATGTCCAGTACAGAAAATATAGATCGATATAACCTATAATAAACAAAACTCATTTTAAAATATCCTATAAAGATCAGAATGTTTGAGAACCACTTCATGAAAGAGATCACATGACCTCAGAACTGGGGAAATGGCTCAGTGGTTAAAGGCCCTTGCTTGTGAAGCCTGCTGGCTCGTGTTCGATTCCCTAGCACCCTTGTAAATCCAGACACAAAGTGTCACGTGCATCTGGTGTTTCTTGTAGTGATGCGAGACTCTGGTGAACAAGCACACTCACACTGGAAAATAAATGAAATGAGGTTGTTTATGTAAGTTAATTAGAAACTAACTAGAAATTACCAGAGAATGAAAAGAAACTAACTTTAGTCCTTTAACATTAGACAGTGGTGGTTTTGGAGATAATGAGATAATATTAATAGCTAGCGTTTTGTCTAGATATGAATTGTTGTAGAGGGTGCTTGCATTTTGGTTTTGCTTCCAAAACTGCCCATGGTTTTAGTGAGGCATTCTGTGATGGGTCCTTCAGTACTGAGTCCTCGAAGAATGAGGTCGGGAGCATGCAGCGCACAAACTTAGGAAATCATTCCATGAGACCAGATACTTTACTTATTCGGAACTTCCATGAGTATGGCAGAAAACACCCCTCACTCGGTACAACTGTTGGAAATGCTTAGTCTTTATGTGGAAGTTCAGGTTTGACTGTGTTAACATAGAGGAGAGAAGGTGATTTAAGTCAGGCTTGCCATTTGGAGTCTCATTGGTTGCTGGAATGACTTGGTGATAGTGAATTGCATTAGAGTGTCTTTCCTTGCCCTTGCATGTCAGTAGGTCTGTACAAGAAGATGTTTCCATAGATTTGGCATTCCCTTTCAAGTATCTTTTTATTAGCCATTTGCTTAGCTGACTTTGTCCTGTGTGTGAACTCGGTAAATCAGTGCAGCGAACCTGCAACCAGTCTCCTCTGCCTTTCGCCTCTCACAGAGCCGGGACAATGTTGTCAAAATGAGACTCTTAATCTTCTCATTGGACCGATGTAGAAATTCCATTTTCAGAGCGCGTGTCCTCTCCGACCTGAGTTCAGCGAGGCAAGGCCCAGTGAGGCATTTGCTATAGAAGAAGTGCTGGGCGCTACCATGACGTAGGCCTCCAAACATAAATGAGTGGTAGACCAGCAATGCCAGTATGGACAACCCCTATTACGTAAGCCTGACTTTTCTCACACCTTGATGGCATGGGACAGCCCAGAATCCCTCTGAATGACTCTATCTGGTAAGGTCTTTTTAAAAATTTATTTATTTATTTATTTATTTTTGGTTTTTCAAGGTAGGGTCTCACTGTGGTCCAGGCTGACCTGGAATTAACTCTGTAGTCTCAGGGTGGCCGTGAACTCACGGCAATCCTCCTACCTCTGCCTCCCAAGTGCTGTTGTTTTGTTTTTTGAGGTAGGGTCTCACTCTGGTCCAGGCTGACCTGGAATTAACTATGTAGTCTCAGGCTGGCCTTGAACTCACAGCAATCCTCCTACCTCTGCCTCCTGAGTGCCAACATTAAAGGTGTGCACCATCATGGCAGGCTCTAAATATATAATATATCCCCTGTAGGTCAATAAGTATTTCTATGCCAGTGTCAGGGACTCACTCACTAGTCTGTTTTCTTTCTGTATCTCTCTCTTTTTGGGGGAGGTTTACTCTAGCTCAGGCTGACCGGGAATTCCCTGTGTGGTCTCAGGGTGCCCCCAAATTCATGGTCATCCTCCTACCTCTGCCTTGTGAGTATGCGATTAAAGGCGTACACCACCACGCCTAGCTTAATTTGCCTTTTCCTTTTGGATATTTCGCATGCATGGAATCACCCAGTGTTTGGTCTTTTGCATCTGGCTTCTTTCACTGATAATTCTTTGAGGCACGCTGATGAGGGCGGCATGGGACAGTCATTAGCCCCTGTCCTTGCTGAATACCAGGCCACTGTTCAAGCAGGTGTTCTGCATCTTGCTGTGTCCACTGTCTACTTGATAGGCGCGGGAAGTGTTTCCACTTGAGGCTGTTATTAGTGATGGGGCGACGATGTCTTCTGATAAGACTTTATGTGGACATTTCGTCCAGGGAGTGGCTGTTTGTGGTGGAACTGTCGGGTTACGTAATAACTCTGTGCTTCATATTTTAGGAAATTGTTAAGTCCAGCATGGAGGCACACACCTTTAATCCTAGCACTCACAAATCAGAGCTAGGAGGATTGCCATGAGTTCGAGGCCACCCGGAGACTACATAGTGAATTCCAGGTCAGCCTGGGCTAGAGTGAGACCCTACCTCAATAAAAAAAAGAAAGAAGGAAGGAAGGAAAGAAGGAAAGAAAGAAATTGTCAAGGTTTTTAAAAACGTGATCGTACCATTTTACATCCCCCCTGGTGAGATTTCAGGGTTCATCTCTGCCTTCTGCATGTACTGTAAGAGTAAAGGGAGATCCCAGAGGGCATTTCCTATGAGGGGCAGGTGAGTAAAGGTACTGAAACCCGATGCATCTGTGGCAGGTCTTGTGGATTAAGGTGATCTTGGCGCTGGTCCTCGCCCGGATGAGAAAGGCTGGATGGTGGGAAAATTGAGAAAGTGAAAGAATACAGGTTTGGGTGTGTTAGCAGGTGAATGATCAATGATTTTTAACTTTTTTTTTTTCCAGCCCAGAGGAATGGGATTCTTGTTCCAGAGACTTTTCCTGCGTTTTTCCTTTGCTAACGTTATTTTTTATTTTTCATTTTCACAACAGCCTCCTGCAGGCTTTATGTTCCTTATCCAAAATACTTGGGACCAAAAAGATGGCAGATTTCTGAGGTTTCCAGATTCTAAATGTGTTGTTCAACTAATGGTTGAGCATCTCTGATTCAAAAATCCAAACTGCTCCATGATCTGAAACTTTTCCAGTGTTGTGTTCAGAAAATTTTGAAATTCAGGTTTTGCTTTTCCTTGGGGAGGCCCAACTTGTACCAGGAGTGGATCCTAAAATCTTCATATATAGGTCAATGAAGCCCTGGGCTCCATGTGGCACATGCCCAGAATCCAGACACTCAGGAGGTGGAGGCAGGAGGATCAGAAGTTCAAGGTCAGTCTAGGCTACATAGAATTTGATTCCAGCCTGGATTACCAGAGAGAGGTGTAAGGAGAGGGAAAGGAAAAAATGGAGAAGGGAAGGGAAGGGAAGAGAGAATATAATTCTGTGGTCTGGGTTTGGGAGTAAAGAACAGCAAGGTTCTTGCACGTGCCTCACCTTTGTGAATATGGCTAATACGGGATCTGCAGAGGTCAAACATGGGTCCTTAGGCTTCACAGGCAAGCGCCTTAACCACTAAGCCATCCCTCCAGCCCTTTTTTTTAAAAAAATTATTATTGAGTTACAGTCTCACTCTAGCTCATGCTGACCTGGAACTCACTCTATAGTTGCAGGCTGGCTTCAAACTCATGGCGATCCTCCTTCCTCTGCCTCCCAAGTGCAGGAATAAAACACGTGGCATGAACCACCATTCCTGGCTTCCCAGCACACTTTTAAAAACAAAAGCAATATTTTGCTTTGTGTTACCTCAAAAGCCCTTAATCTTTCCCCTCTCTTTTTTGGCATGTGTATGTTTGGAGGGCGTGCTTGTTTGTATGCATGTGTATTTGCAGGCATGTCCAGGTGCATGTGTGTCTGTGCGAGCGAAAGCCAGAAGTCGGCATCAGGGGTCTTCCCCTGTCATTCTCCACCCACCTTATTACTGAGACAGAGCCTCACTGATTCGGGAGCTTCCCACTGGCGCTAGACTAGCCATCCCTGGGGGTCTTTCTGTCTTGGCCCCCGATGCTAGGGTGACAGGCCTGTCCCACTGTGCTCAGCATTTCTACGTGTGCTGGGGACCCAAGCTCAGGCCCTGCTGCTTGGGTGGCAAGCTTTGTCAACCAGGGTCGTCTCCCCAGCTCCTCTGTCTTCATTCTCTGACCTCCGTTACCATCAAAGCTGTGAGTACACCACCCCCTCTTCCTCTAAGACATGCCTTTGTGCCCATTTCAACAGTCCTAAGGCTTGATGCTGCTAACCCTTGGGCAGAGAAGAAGTTTGACACTTATCTCTGACTCCAGCCACTGCACAAGGCACCTCAACCATCTCCTTGTCACCTCAGTAGGGCCATTTGAACCACTGGTAGCACAAACAGGCTAGTTGGCTTAAACTGAACAGCAGGTTGAAGTGTCTCAGAAATTACCCGGGAGTGGTTGGCGTAGCACTGAAATTGCGCACGTGACGGGAGGGAACATTCGCTCGGATGTGTCACAGGTTGAAGCCGAGACCTGCCCCTGCCGTCCTGCCTTTCTCAGTAAGAGCTAACGATCAGGTGCTGGGAGGAAAGGCCCGTCCCAGGCGGGCTTCACTGCAGCGCTACATGGCATTTACAAAAGGCATATTTATATGTGGGTTTCGCCACATAAGGAATGCAGATGAAATTGATATCTTGGGAGGGGCCTCCAAATTCTGCTTTCTATCCCAGTACCACTGCAGAGTCTCAGGACTGGAAATGGTATAAAACAAGCTGCATGCTTCTACGTGCTATCAAGCCTCATAGTCAAAAAGCACTCCACAGTTTTAACCTAGGGTTTAGGGAGATGGTTCAGTAGTTAAGAGCACTTGCCACTTAAGTAGGAGGGTCTCCTAGACCAGAGACTGACAAGTTCAGCTTCCCAGAACCCATATACAAAGCTGGGTGTGGCGTCACCCATCTTGTTGTAGTCAGGTTTGCATTGCTGGTAGAAATCACCCGACCAAGAGCAGCTTGTGGGGAAAAGAGATTTTATTTTGGCTTACAGACTCAAGGGGAAGCTCCACAATGGCAGGGAAAATAATGGCATGAGCAAAGGGTGGACATCACCCCCTGGCCAACATAAGGTGGAGCAACAGGAGTGGGTGCCAAACAATGGCAAGGGGACACTGGCTATAACACCCATCAGCCCACCCCAACAATACACTGCCTCCAGGAGGCTTTAATTCCCAAATCTCCATCAGCTGGGAACCTAGCATTCACAGCGCCTAAGTTTATAGGGGACACCTGAATTAAACTACCACATTCTGTCCCTGGCCCCCATAAACTGGTAACCATACATGATGTAAAATGTAATTAATTTTCCCAACTTTAAAAGTTCCCATAGTTTTTTATCAATTTCAATGAAGTCCATACATCCCCATAGTCCAAGATCTTTTAACTGAGCCATAAAACCAAAAACTTCTCCCCAAAACCCATAATAGCACAGAATAAACACACTGCAAAAGATGACACTGAGCATAGCAAAGAAATATTCAACCAATACAAGATTTTAAATATCAAACTATGTAGCTCCAAGTCCAACAACTCTAGCCAGTGACAAGTCTCCAAGTACAATAATTCTAACCAGCAACAAGTCTCTGGAGTTCCAATTCCGCCCCTCCAGCTAGACTACTCACAGGCCTGGAAAACTTCATGGAACCGGCAGCTTTCCTTAGCAGCCGTCTCATGGTCCCGCCATCTCCACTGCAATCTGCAGCTGATGCTCATGGCCCCATGGGGTCTCCATGCAGGCATCCAGCAAACCTGCTTCACACTGCCCATGGCCATTTCCCAAACACAAGACCAGGTCACAAACTCCGTGACCCTCTCTTTCCTGCATTTCTGATGCTCCACAATACCAGGTAGCCACTTTGTTAATCCAGGGGGGAATAAAGCAGACTTTGAAGAACAGGACACTCCTCGAGCACTCAGGCCCCTTCAACAGAGTCTACATTCTTCCTGTTGCCCCAGTGCAGGTCAGCTGGCCCAATCTCACAGGTTGTAATCTCTCAAGCATTGCAGGTGAATGGGCAGCAATTTAGGTCCAAAGATTTCATTTTTTTCTGTGCCATATCCCTCTGCTCACACAAGTCCATTCTATGTAAAGCAACCCTGCACAACTTCTCAGGACATAGGCATAACAGCAAGCTTCCCACACAAACTGCTAGCCCAGTCCCAGCAAAGCTCTTTCTCACCCTCATAAGGCAAACCTCACAGTCCATAGTTCTTATTGCATTCAGGTCTTTCAGTTCTGACCAGGATAGACCATCAAGCTGTACTTACAGCACTGCAAGGCATCTCTTAGGCCAAGATTTCAAATACTTCCACATTCCTCTTGGAAATCAGCTCCAAAAGGCCAAAGCCACACAGTCAGGTGTCTAGCAGCAACTGTACTCCTCGGTACTACTTTACTGTTACAGTCAGGTTCATATTGCTGGTAAAAATCACCCAACCAAGAGCAGCTTGTAGGAAAAAGACAGGCTTGAGGGGAAGCTCCATGATGGCAGAGGAAAACAATGGCATGAACACAGGGTGGACATCAACTCCTGGCCAACATAAGGTGGACAATAGGAACAGGAGAGTGAGCCAAACACTGGCATGTGGAAACTAGCTGTAACACCCATAAGCCTGCCCCCAACAATACACCACTTCCAGGAGGCTTTAAATACTTATTTATTTGAGAGAGGAAAAGGAGGAGAGAGAGAATGGGCACACCAGGGCTTCAGGCCAATGTAAATATGCCATGCTGTGCATCTGGCTTATGTGGGTACTGGGGAATTGAAGCGAGGTTCTTTCTCCAGGAGGCTTTAATATCCAATTGCCATCAGCTGGGGAACTTAGCATCCAGAACACCTGAGCTTATGGGGGACACCTGAATCAAACCACCACACATCTATAGTCACAGATCACGGGGCGGGCAGTTGTTAGGGACCAGCGAATCACTGGGACTTGCTGACCAGTGGGAGCTCTGAGCTGGGGGAGAGACCCTGTCAGATGAATGTTTAAGGGTATGCGAAGTTCTCTGGACTGCCACGCACACCCATGTTACATACGTCTGTACACACACACGTGCACCCACAATTTAAAAATGTTCTAATGTGGTAATAAAACCAGGTGTGGTGGCATATACCTGTAATCCCAGCACTCTGGAGATAATGGTAGGATGCCCAGAAGTGCAAGATCATACTTGGCTATGTAGAGAGTTTCAGGTCAGCTTAGAGTACATGAGACTCTCTCTCTTAAAAACAAAATACTGTGATACGTGCTTAGTCTTAAACTTAATTGAGGTAACAAAGAAGAAAGTGGTATAAAAATGAAGTGGTGTATATACATATAAATTTTGTTAATAAGAAAAATCTTATTTATTTACTTATTCATCAGAGAGAGAATTGGCATGTCAGGGCCTCAGCCATGGCAGTCGAACTCCAGACGTTTCCAAGTCATTATTAGTCATACCTTGGAAACGAGGACGTATGCTATTACCCTATAGTTATTAATAACAGTTTCCCTTGACGTTATTGGATTCGAGGTCATTGGCCACAGATGATGATCATTGTGTTCCTGCTCACTTGATTTGCCTGCTTGGCTTTTAGTTTTACTAAGTACACAGCTGTGGGAGAATTGTGAATGAGGAGAAGAAAGTCATGCACAAGAGGCCACCTGCGGAGGATGTTTTCGTCATCATAGGAATGAAGTCACATCTGTTCAGCAAACGGACAGTCGCAGTAAAGAAAACAGCTGAGCATCCCAGAGAAGAAATGGGGTGCACCCGGCACAGTGGAACCCCCTTTGGAGTGCTGGCCTGTTTTTAATTGGATTCTGCATGATTCAGGCTGGAACTGTGGAATTATCACTTGGAACCAGATGCCCCTATTTCTGTTCCTGGACGATTGATGATTAGCTCCTCACATGTTTTGAACTGCTGTCAGCAAGAAGAGGTCTTTCAGCGAGGTTCCTCCTGTGTCTCCCTGATGTGCGTCTGTGAAGTTAACTGAGTACCGATGGTGGGCTGCTTACGTGGAAGAAAGAGAAGTAAAACGCTGGGCATGGCGGGCCACACCTGTGATCCCAGCACTGAGGAGGAGGAGGGAGGAAGGTCAAGGTCATCCTCAGATACATAGCATGTTTGAGGCCACCCTGGCCTCTGTGACACCCTCTCTCAATTCCCCTCACACTCTCCCATCCCTTCTCCTCCCCCCACCAAAAAAAGAGACTGTCAAGAAATAACACTAATTCAGAGGCACCCAAGGACTGATCCACGCTAAATTTTCTTCAAGTGGATCATAGCTGTACGCTGACCTTCACCCAGGTCTCGTGGAGAATCTTCTCTCAGTAGACAGTACCTATCATTTTGTGCACACGGATAGGGGAGCTCTGCTCATTTTGGTTTGATTTCACAGGAAACCTACCTGGAGATAGTTCTCAAATTCTGCATGGGCAGGTGCTTCTCTCTCACTGTTCCCCAACCCCGCGTCAGCCTCTCTTCAGCCCTCCTTGGGGAAAGACTGTCAAATTTGTTTGCCCAGTGCTGTAATAGATTAAGTAGATTTTCAAGTTTGTTGAAAAGTTATTTTGTTTCATTCAGTAAATAGTGCTGGTGAAATTGCTAGAAACCAGGCATGCTGCCAGTTAGCCAATACGTTCCAACATCTCATTGACGAGTCATCTTCGGTTTTCAGAAGAAAGGAGACATCAGGACGCCGGGGCAAGGTTACCTGTCTCCTCTTCCCTCAAAAACAGATGTGAGACGTTCTGGATTACAAGCAGGCAAGCAGAGAAAGCACGCTGAGGCAGGACCTGCGAAGGAAACGTGGGCTGGTAGAAGCTCTAATGGAAGCACAAAGGTAGAACCTACCAGAGAAGGTTCTGGAAATCCTTGTCAAAGACTTGGCATTTGACCAGTGAGGAGGAATAAGGAGTTGAAAGCACGCTGAGGCGAGGACCCCTGTTGGGAGGTAGCAGGGGTCCATGGGCTGTTAGGAGAAAGGTGAGAAATGGGGGTCATGCACCCTGCTGTCGTTCCTCCTTAAAACCCCTGAAGAGAGCATGGTAGGAGAGAAATCAGGGTTGAAAGCAAAGGCCAGACATGAGCGTGGAGGCTGTTCTTCTCTTCACACCTGCCAACGACAGGTTAAATTAAATACTGAATGCTGAGCCCTCCAGCCATCCAAGCAGAATCATTCATTGTCACCTGTCCCCCCCCACCCCCCCAATATGTACAGGTGTAGCAGTTACCTCTCGTCGCTGGGACAAAACACCCAACTCGAATGTAGGCAGCGCGGACACACTCGGCTATAAATGCCGAAAGACCCAGTGGTTCTGTGGCCGGCAGTTAGTTGTCGCTGTCCACTCTAAGCTCCTGTTCTGTGTTTCACTGGCGGAGGGGGCACCGTTGACTTAGCGGGCAGCCTGTGTAAGTTCACCTGGTGCTATACAGCGCTGTCCACGAAGCCACCGTGAAGACGGGCAAGGATGGCTCTGCCTGGCAGCTACAGGAATGTGCGTTTTTGTCCCAGCCAAGCTTCACTAGGGCGGGGGGGAGGGTCGAGGCCGCCCTGTATACCAGTGGAGCAGTTAATGGGGTTCCTCAAAACAGATTGTCAAAACCAGTGGTGCAGAGATTTGAGGCGTCTTTGAGAGCGAGGGGGCTTTTGTCAGTTCTTGGTTGGGCAGGAGCCAGGCGCCAAACGTTCTTGTCCACCCACGACTCCCACTGGGCCGGTGGCCTCTGGGTGCTTGTCTTAGGGATTTTCACAAATGAAATCCAAAGACTATAGAGGGTGAAGTTTATAAAGATTTTATTATTATAAAGAGAAGGGAATACTGCTGTCAGGCTGGACGGGGTTTCCAGAAACGGTGATCCTGAGTGGGGCCTTTTATGGGAATTTACTGGAAGGGGCCAGCATCAGGTTTCCAGGAAAGGGAGTAATCCCAGTTACCTCCCCAGGAAAGAGAATTATCTTTCTTGGAAGGGGGTGATCTTCCAGGAATCTTTTGACACTTGTAGCTTCTTCCAAGGTAGAGGCTTCGAGGGGCCTGAGGTGCCAGGAAAATCAACACCCACCAAAGACACACCTGGGATCCGTGGCTCTCAAGCTCGGGCCCCACACCAGAGGGATTAAGGAATATGGACACGAGACTGAACAATCAAAAGTGCACTTACTAAGGAAATAGGTACCCAAGACGGGCACCCAGATACAGGAGGAGTTTGCCATTTGCTGCTGAGCTGTGTGAGCCGTAGATCCAGCAAGTCGTGATACTCAGTGTGGAGAATTCAGTAACCTCTGCTAATCAATTGGGAGGTTGATGTTGAATTTATGATCCTTCTGCCTCCACCCCCAAGTGAGTACAGGAATTTGCAGTGCACTTTGAATCAGTGGAGCCTGTCTTGGCCCTTGGTCTGGTTTTAACTCGGGGATCAGGGTGCCAGATGGCCATGGTCACACCAAAGTTCCATCGAGTCATCAGCTCCCCGTTCTTGTCTCACTCACTTGGTAAGTGAAATTTATAGACCATAGATGGTGAAGTTTTGAAAGATTTTATTACATAGCTTAAGAGAAGTGAGACAGAGTTCCTGCAAAGCAGGAGTGGGGCGTGGGTCCTCAGAAATGGGAACCTCGTTATGGGAAGCAAAGCAGAAAGTGTGGGAGGCGTCCAGGGTGGGTGAATACACCTGTTGATGTTAGTCAGGGTCTCCTGTGGTAATTTCTGGGCAGGAGCTGAGCTGGTCAGTATCCTTTGTGCCAGGAGGCCAGGTGCTTAAGCCAGGTTTCTGGGAAAGGGAGAAATCTTACATTTCTAGAAAGAGGGAGCTCTTCTGACACCACTGACCTCCAGGAAGGTGGGCCTTGGATGACTCCTTTAGGGAGAAAAAGATCAGAGAGACTCAGATTCCCCCGGGCTCAAGACCATTTTTTGCTTTTAGTTTACTTTTGGGGTCTGCTAACTCTAAACTCACTCACATGTTCTGGGATTACTGGCATGCACTACCACACCTGGTTCAGGTCCCCGGTACCTAGGTAAAGCCAGATGCACAAGGTGGTGCACTGTATCTAGAGTTCACTTGCAGTGGCTGGGAGACCCAGGCATGCCCATTGTCTCTCTCTTATAAATAAATATTTTAGAAAACCAAAAATCTAGTTAGCTCTTAAAAAAAAAAAAAAAGCATATGGGCTGGAGAGATGGCTTAGTGGTTAAGATGTAAGGCCTACGGACCCAGGTCCCACGTAAGCCAGATGCACATGGTGGTGCATGCATCTGGAGTTGGTTTGCAGTGGCTGGAGGCCCTGGCACGCCCATTCTCTCTCTCCCTCCCTCCCTCCATCTCTAATAAGTTTTTTAAAAAAAGCAGCCAGTTTTGCTGGCACGTGCCTTTCATTCCAGCTGAGGTAGGAGGAATGCTGTGAGTTTGAGGCCAGCCTGGGCCGGAAAGAGACCCTGCCTGGTGGCATGGGTGGGGGGGAACGACCTGATACACATTCTTCTGGGTATAATTATTCTAAAGTTCACACACTTCCCCCCATTTACAGATCTTTGGTGTAAGATGTTTTCTTATAAGCCGTTTCAGTTTGACATAAGTCCTTATTTTGCTTCATTTTGTTAAAAATGACTCATTAATAAAGTCAGGTTTAGTAACTACAACCACAGGCTGCCCACTTAAACTTGAATTTCAGGTAAGCAGTGAATAGTTTGCATCTATCCCATGTATCTGAAATGTAACTTTCACTGGGTGGCTTGCAGCTTAATCTACATATAATTATTACTTAAGTGTATATTATAATTGGTAGTTGTTCATCTAGGAAATTCATTTCATGAACAATAACCCCAGACCAGAAAATTGTCCCATTTCCTGGGAAAAAGGGATTCACTCTACAGCCTTCACACACCTGATGAGTTGGGGAGCCCAGGACTCATCAAAGGCCCCCATTGGCAAGCATGGCTCTCTGCTTGGGCCCTCTCATCCCAGTGTCTGTGTGGAGTTGCCAGTGGTGGTTACCTGGAGTTGTGTGGCTGATATTAATTGAATTTTTTTAAATAAGTGAATGCTGGTATTGGTAGGAATTTGCAATGCAAACAGACAGCCTTTCGAACAGTGCACATTGTAATTAGAGCAAGCTTTTAAGAGCCTTTGAAGTACTAAATGTTTATGAAATTCAAATAGGGGCTCACAATCTGCACAATAAAGGGGGCCCTTGGTGGTGTTTTTAAAAAAACCTCTATTTTGTGGATGTAAATGTATGCCATAATTAGGGGAAGTAACTTGGAGAGCTAGGCTGTTTGAGTTTATGCCTGTTATTCTTATTTAAAACAGCTGTGTCCAGAGAACTGCATCTGCTCTGGTTGTGATGTGCCTGCACACAATGGTTCAGTTAGTGAGTGAGCAAGTACACTCTGGACCCGCTCTCCCCCAGACGGCTCCTTCCCAGTTCCCAGAGGCAGGCTGTCCTGCTGGAAGGGTGTCCAGGATCACCCCAGCCCCTGCTGCCCAAGCTCTGAAGACCTGTGGGGCTGGTTTGAGGAGTCTGGCCAGGGTACAGATGTATGCAAATGAAGCAGGCCCGAGTGCCCCCGGACTGCCAGCTTTCTCTAGACCCCACAGATCGGCCCCTGTCTCTTAGGGCCCTTCTGCCTGACAGAGCGCCCGCCCAGTGTGGAGCAATTGTCCTTTGGCGCCTGCAGGAGCAGCTGCAAGGCCCTCGTGCGGCATGCCCTGCCTGGCCGGTCCTCACCATGTGGCAGGCCTGGATGGCCGCCCACAACAGGGCCCAGCTCCTGGTGCCGCCTGCCAAGCAACCAGATGCTGCCATTGGAAAAAATTGCTTCACAATTTGGAGTCTTGGTCCTTTGATCATGCAAAGGAGAGATTCAGAGGGTGGTTTGGAAACAGCCCGTCCATCAGTGCCTATTACACTGTCTCTTGTCAGCGACAGTCCTTTGAATGTTTTCATTTTTGAAACCAAGCACTTCCTGTCGCGCCCTTCCCGGCCTTCCAGGCAGAAGGGAGAGATGGGTAGGAGGGGAGCGTCCATGGCCTGCTTCCGACCCACGGCGGCCCTGCCTTGGGGATGCTTTCCTGCCCTCGGTCCCACAGGCCCCTGTAAAACTGTGTCGCTGTGGTTGTCATCCGCCTCGTGTCCCTGCTGCAAGGGCTGCCGCTCCCAGCTTTCAGCCTTGCTTGGCACCGTCGCCTTCATCGGATGTTCCTGCCCCTGAGCCAGGCCTCCATGGGCCTGGGGGCTGGTGTCACTCTCCCCGTTGACCTAGCTGTCTGTCCTGGTCCCCCCTTGTCCTCCCCTCCCGAGTCTGGAGCCCGCACACCTGAATGAGACCCACGATCTGGGAAGGCTTTGTCTTTGAACATTGTGTTCCATTTTTAATATTTAGTGAAAGGGGGCAAAAAAAAAAAACCCCACAGAAATTAAACAGTGGCCCACATTCTTGAATAAACATATACTGAATGAGAGGACATGGAGGGGAAACCAAGCCTGACTCCTGTCTGGGACTTAAAAGTTTCAGTTGTGATGTAATGAATATAAGAGAGGGATGGCTTAGGGGAGAATCTTAATGGTTGTTTTTGTTTGCTTGTCTCTTTGCTTTCTGACTCAGTCCAATTCCTCTGGCCAATTTACAGCCTCCCCTGTTGTCTCTCTGCTCTCCGGGACCTGTCTACAAACAGACCTCAGAGTCTTCTGTTCACTCCCCAGTCATGTCTGGGTGGGAAACGAGGCCGTTTTATACCTATTTGAGTAGTTGCAACCAGTATATCAGATGTGCGAGTGACTCCCAAACCAGGAAAAGTCTTGCTGTGCCTAGACCATCTGTGGACACATGTGGCCTGTGGCTAAGCCTGGCTCTGTCATGGAAACCTTTGTGTTCATTCATTATATACCCTTGTCTACACTGCAGGAAGGTGTCCGCAGACTTAGTGACCTGGCCTGATCAGTAGTAGTTCAGTTTGACAAGTTATTGGAGTAACTTGCTGGTGGTATTGACAGCTGTCATTAGTATAGCGCCTTGCACCTTACACATGGGCTTCGTACACATGGTCTCTGCCTCAACGTGGCAGCCTCTGAACACAGGTGGTCTTCTCTGTTTAAAGATGAAAGATGTGGACTGGGGAGATGGCTCAGTAGGTGTGGTGGTTTGATTCGGGTGTCCCCCATAAACTTAGGTGGTCTGAATGCTTGGTTCCCAGCTGATGGAGATTTCGGAATTAACACCTCCTAGAAGGAGTATGTTGTTGGGAACAGGCTTATGGGTGTTATAGCCAGTTTTCCCTTGCCAGCGTTTGGCATCCTTTTTGTTGATATGGTCCACACTTTATGTTGCCCAGAGGGTGATGTCCACCCTCTGCTCATGCCATCGTTTTCCCCTGCCATCATGGAGCTTCCCCTCGAGCCTATAAGCCAAAATAAACCTCTTTTTTCCCACAAGCTGCTCTCAGTTGGGTGATTTCTCCCAGCAATGCAGACCTGACTGCAACAGTAAAGTGGTGCTGAGGAGTGGGATTGCTGCTAGACACCTGACTGCGTGGCTTTGGACTTTTGGAACTGATTTCCAAGAGGAATCCTTTGAAATTGGGCCAACTGACCTGCACTGGGGCAACAGGAAGAACGTAGACTCTGTTGAAGGAGCCTGAGTGCTCAAGGAGTGTCCTGTTCTTCAAAATCTGCTTTATTCCCCCCCTGGATTAACAAAGTGGCACCCTACCTGGTATCGTGGAGTATAAGAAATGCAGGAAAGAGCAGGTCATTGAGTTTGCGACCTGGTCTTTTGTTTTGGAAATGGCCATGGGCAGTGTGAAGCAGGTTTGCAGGATGCCTGCAGGGAGACCTCATGGGGCCGTGAGGATCAGCTGTGGATTGCAGTGGAGACCCAGTGGAGATGGCTGCTAAGAAGAGCTGCTGGTCCCATGAAGTTTTCCAGGCCTGTGAGTAGTCTAGCTGGAGGGGCGGAATTGGAACTCCAGAGACTTTCTGCTGGTTAGAATGATTGTACTTGGAGACTTGTCACTGGCTAGAGTTGTTGGACTTGGAGCTACATAGTTTGATGTTTAAAATCTTGTATTGGTTGAATATTTCTTTGCTATGCTCAGTGCCATCTTTTGCAGTATGTTTATTCTGTGCCATTACGGGTTTTTTTTGGGGGGGGGTGGTTTTATGGCTCAGTTAAAAGATCTTGGATTATGGGGATGTATGAACATCATTAGAATTGATAAAAACTATGGGAACCTTTAAAGTTAGGTGAATTAATTACATTTTACATCATGTATGGTTATTAGTTTATGGAGGCCAGGGACAGAATGTGGTGGTTTGATTCAGGTGTCCCCCCATAAACTTAGGCATTCTGAATGCTAGGTTCCCAGCTAATGGGGATTTGGAAATTGAAGCCTCCTGGAGAATATGTATTGTTGGGGGCGGACTTATGGGTGTTATAGCCGGATTCCCCTTGCCGGTGTTTGGCACCCACTCCTGTTGCTATGGTCCACCTGATGTTGGCCAGAGGATGATGTCCACCCTCTGCTCATGCTATTGTTTTCCCTGCCATCATCCCCTTTAGTCTGTAAACCAAAATAAATCTCTTTTTCCCACAAGCTGCTGTTGGTCAGGTGGTTTCTACCAGCAATGTGAACCTGTCTGAAATAGTAAGTAAAGTGTTGTGAGGAATCTGATTTCAATACCTAGAACCCACGTGAAAATATCAGGGCTGGCTGGTGCATACTGTAATCCCGGTGCTGGGGAAGCAGAGACAGGCGTCCCTGGGTCTCACTGGCCAGTCCAGTCTAATTGGTGATCTCCAGGACAGTGAGAGACCCAGACTCAAAAAATGGACTGCGATGACACCTAAAGTTATCCTCTGGCCTCCATATACACGTGCATACGTGTGTGTCCACGTGAATACACATAAATGCATTTAAAAAGAGATGGGTGGAAAGATGGCTCAGTGTTCAAAGGCACTTGCTTGCAAAGCCTACCATCTTGGGTTCTGTTCCCCAGTACCCCTGTAAATCCAGTTTTACAAAGTCATGCATCTGGAGTTTGTTTATAGTGGCAAGTGTGCCCATTCCTTCCCTCTCTCTCTCTCTCTCTCGCTTTCCCCCCACCTCCTTGCAAATAAATAAAAATAGGGAAAAGAAAAAAAAAAACAGGGATAGAAATGTGAGACCCCCACCATCCATCCCAATAGCCTGATGTCTGATATGAGCTAGGGGCAGACAAGCAGTATCTGAAGTGTCTGGTCTAGATGGGACGGTTCCCAAAACCCGGGTGAGTCGTAGGTGCAGAACTTGAATCCTGGAAGTAGCCAGAAAGGGAAAAGATCTTGGGTGAGATGAGAAAAGCAAGAAGCAAGGTGAGATTAATGGGGAAAGTGAAAAAAAAAAAAACAATTTGTGGATTTGCTTCACAGGAATAGTTCTTAGTCTCTGACACAAGGTCTGGGTAGGAGTCACCGGGGAGCCAGGCAGAAGAGTCACACTTGTCCAGACAGGGCTGCCTGTGTCCTTGGGGCCCGTGCGTGTGCTGTACCCCACAGGGAAGGTGGGGGTGGGCGCAGGGTGGCAAGCTTCAGGCAGAGGATTAGCCTGTATCATCTGAGTGGACCCAGTGTGGCCGCAGGGATCCTCGGAAATGGGAGAAGGAAATCAGAAGACACCATAGAGATTGGAGCCGGCCGTGCAGTGCGAGGCAGGCTTGGCAGACCCTGGAAGTGGAGGCAGGGGCTCCAGGCAAGGACCGTGACCATGGGTGGTCCTCACATGCTGGAAGAGGCCAGGAAACAGAATTTCCCCAGGAGCTCCAACAAGAAACAGCCTTGCCGATCAATACCAGGGTTCTTAAGCCTGGTAAGATGAGTTGGATTTCCGACCTACTGAAGTGCAAGATCAATTAATACTACTTTAAGCCCCGAAATTTGTCGCAGCAGCAGTAGAAAGCGCATTCAGCGGGGACTGGAGCTGTCTGCTCATTGACTGTTTCCAGCAATGTTACCAAACAGATGACTTAAACATAGGCCTGTGTGTAGACCAGGGTACGGCGCGGAGCGGGGAGAGAACTGGACTCTGAGCCTGGTTCCTGCTAACCGCTAACTTCCGAAGCGTCTCCCTGGGCCCCCTCCCATCTGCATCTGTGAGTGGTTTTCACATGCCTGAGCCTGCACAGGGTATAGGATATGGTGTAAATCTGACATGCATTGAGAAAGGTGGGTTTGCCAAGCTTTTTCTTTCTGCCTTTTAGATTTTTGTGTTTGCTTTCAGAAAACATCCCTTGGCCAGACAAAAGGTGGCCAAGCAGAAATTGTATGACTCTCTAACAGAAATGTGTTTTCCCTACCCCCTCCTTTCTTGGCTTCAGAATTCCATGAAATAGGCTTGCTTTAAACCCTGAGTTTTCTCCTGGGGGGTGTGTCGGGGGTGGGCTTTGAGCCTTGTGTGACTCCCAGGCTCATTACTGATCACCTCCTTTGTTGATTTAAGGCTAACATGCTTTCTTTGCTATTATTATTACCTTGCTGTGTGGGAGTCCGGTGACCACATTTCTTCCTGGAATAGCTCCAGTTCCATCAGCTGACAGATAATTAATCACCTTTCACACCAGAACCTCCTCCCAGAAAATTCCTGAAGAGCAGCTGTGATATGGTTGGGTGGCTGCATGATTAGTTTTCACAGTCAAAGCTACTTGTAAAGCAGGTGTGATATTTACCATCTGTTAGGGAATCTTTTACAATCTAACCTGTGAAATTTACATATTAAGGGCTGGGAAAATGGCTCAGCTGTCAAAGGCACTTGCTTACAAAGGCTGCTAGCCTAGGTTCAGTTCCTTGGGACCCACATAAACTGGCACCGGGATCTGGAGTTCATTTATAGCGGCAAGAGGCCCTGGTTTACTCATAGGCATTCAATCTCTCTCTCCACTTGAAAATAAGTAAATATACTTGGAAAAAAAGAAATTTACATATGAAATGTACAGTTTTCTCAAACTGTAAGAAAAAGTAAGATATCTGTGCCTCTTTTGGTTTTTCGAGGTAGGGTCTCACTCTAGCCCAGGTTGACCTGGAATTCACTATGGAGTCTCAGGGTGGCCTCGAACTCACGGCGATCCTCCTACCTCTGCCTCCCGAGTGCTGGGATTAAAGGCGTGTGCCTCCACGCCTGGCCAAGCTTGGGAGTTTTTAAACTTGAAAATAAGAAAGAGAGAGAAGTAATTTTGAATGCACATCTGCTGCACAGCAAAAACATATTATTGCAGCTTTGTGGGGAGACATCCTAAACGGCACCGGTGGAGCATTGTTGAAAGGTGTTGCCTTTTTTTTTTTTAATTATTTATTTATTTATTTATTTGAGAGTGACAGACACAGAGAGAAAGACAGATAGAGGGAGAGAGAATGAATGGGCGCGCCAGGGCTTCCAGCCTCTGCAAACGAACTCCAGACGCGTGCGCCCCATTGTGCATCTGGCTAACGTGGGACCTGGGGAACCGAGCCTCGAACTGGGGTCCTTAGGCTTCACAGGCAAGCGCTTAACCGCTAAGCCATCTCTCCAGCCCTTTTTTTGTTTTTTTTTGAGGTAGGGTCTCACACTAGCCCAGGCTGTCCTGGAATTCACTATGGAGTCTCAGGGTGGCCTCAAACTCACAGCGATCCTCCTACCTCTGCCTCCTAGTGCTGGGATTAAAAGGCGTGCGCTGCCATGCCCGGCTTTTGAGGCGTTGCTTTGTAGGGGACTAGTGTGCCTACAGAGTGGATGTGCTTGTAAAGATAGTCTACATCCCCATTACACGTTTTAAGATGGCCAGTTTCGTTTTGTTTTGCTTTGCTTGTTTTCTAGGTAGGGTTTCGCTCTCAGCCTGGCTCACCTGGAGCTCATTCTGGAGTTGCAGGCTAGTCTCAGACTACAGGGTTCTTCCTGCCTCTACCTTCCCGGTGCTGGGGTTAAAGCCGTGAGCCGCCACACCAGGTTTAAGATGGCAGATATTGAGGCAAAACTTAGTTGTGTTGCTACACAAAACATGGCGCTGTGGGGGTGGTGTGCTTGAATACCCACTGGACATTTCTAGAAGGAAGCGACACTCTTCCCTTCTGGTGAGTGGCCGTGATTGTGGGTAGAAATTCAGCTGTCCACCTTTTTTGGCAATTTGACTTTCACATCCCCCCCCCCACTTCATACTTTTTACATTTACCTTTCAAAAAATGCTGAAACTTCGTCGTAAATGGCATCGGATTAGTCAGCACTCAAGCCCGCCTCTCTCCTTAAGTCTCCATCCACCACTGTAAAGTGCAGCAGCTACTGACAAGAGTAGCGTGTTCGTGGGTGGAAGTGAAAGGGACCCTGGGCATCCTGAAGGCCCCCATCAGGGTGTGCCCGCCCCCAGCTGCTCTGCAGGAAGGTGCATAGTGCCCAGCGCCTTCAGCTGCCGGCATCCATGCAAGACCACCATGCAAGTGGTCTGTCCCCTCCGAAGGCTCACCTTGGCCCTGGGAAGCTCTGAGGCCCATCTCAGACCCCACGAGGAAGAAACAGGTCCTTTCTTGCCAACCTGAGGGAGTCCAGTGTTAAACCTTTAACTATGAGGAAAAGGCACCCCCAGGTATGTTTATTTAGGACTGATTGGCACCCCATATAACGCCAAAGAACGCTGTGAGAATGTGCTCCACTTACAGAGCTGTGTATAGCCGGTAGGTGCAGGGAAAACCAGATTGGGAACAGGAAAAGGAGTTCGCTGATGGGTTACATGCACCTGGGACCACTGAAGTTTTGGCACCTAAGGTGATCAGGGACGTGTAGGGTATGGGGTTCTCTATCTGAACGCCACAGTAATTTTACCTAAGGGAGTAGTCATTTTCCCAACACTTCACAAAGGAAATTCAAATGCAGGTCTTTATTTAAAAATACATATGATGTGGGCTGGATCGCTTGGTGGTTAAGGTGCTTGCCTGTGAAATCGGAGGACCCAGGTTCAATTTCCCCAGTAGCCACGTTAGCCATATGCACAAGGTGGTGCGTATGTCTGAAGCTTGTTTGCAAATGGCTGGAGGTCCTGGTACGCCAATTTTCTCTCTCTCTCTCTCTCTCTCTCTCTCTCTCTCTCCCTTCTCTCCCCCCTAGTAACTAAATAAATGAACAGTGTAAGAGTGTGTGTGTGTGTGTGTAGGCTAACTTAATCTTCATGGTGGTTAGTTCCTGCCTTGGTATTAGCAGCTAGGCAGGGTGTGTCAGTGCATAATATCATGGAATATCAAAGCAGCCACTTCATGGCATCTACCATTGGGTTTCCCATGTGTCGCCTGGCGTTGGTTGCTGGGATCCGTGTTCACTCGCTGTTCCCGCACTGAGTGCTGGGAGCACCTAGGTGCCGCCTTGTCATGGGGTGTGCAGAAGAGACATTTGTTGTTAACATTCCTGGAGGACCCAGACACCAGCATGTGGGGAGGCCATGCTGCCACTTTCCACGAGGCCTCACATTGTGGAAGGTGGGAGGGTGGCAGAGAGCCAGTCCTCTTTAGGAGCCTAATCACCTCACCTGAGTCTGCCCGTCCCACGCTGTTGCTGTGGGGATCGCGCCCCCTCAACCCCTCGGCCGCCCCTCCGCGGTGCCCTCTGTGCCATTCTGTGCCCTGCAGAGACCTGGATCTTCTGGGTAGTGCTCCCATCTCATCCCCTCCTGGCGCCAGACTCCTAGCTCATCCCATTTCCTCATTTCTTAGCCCTCCCCAGGCTGCATTTCTACAGTCCTTTCCCTCGAGCTATAATGCAGCACCTCTGGCTTCCGTCCACTCCGTTCCCTCAGCCGTGCCCTGCGTGTGCCATTCCTACCCATCCTCAACCAAGCCCCCCACTGTCTGAACCCCGAAGGTCTTTGCACAATACTGTGTGCACGGAACTTGCTCTGTGCACCGGTCTCTCCCACCTTGGGTTGTGGCTCAGTCCCATCCGGCTCCAGCGTGGGCCCTCCACACTTTTACTTACTTCACGGAACTGTAAGCCAATAGCAGTCTAGCCACTTGGAAGGCAGCTTTTAGGCAGGAAGCTTTTGCTCCGGACATGGAATTTCTGGTGAAGTTTGCTTGACGTAAAGCAGTGGCCACTCAGCTGCAGAGAGAGGCTCCTGCTTTGTCAGGTGTCTCTAAAGAGGAGTGAGTGCAGAGCCCATTCCCATCCTGCTCTCTGCACATGTTTTAGAAGCCTCTGGAACTGTTCGTTGCAAGAGCACAGCATTACTGGCCTGCTGGAACTCTACTGAGCACAAGGACTGATCTTTCAAGGGAACACTGGCCGGATTGGCCCTCCTGCAGTCATCGCTGGGTTTCCCCTCGGGAGCCGTGCTCTGCACACACAGGTGCTGCAGTAGCTTACCCCGCTGTGCACCACCACGACTCCTGGAGTGAGGAAAAATGAGAAAATAACCCTCCCCCAATTTCCTTGCCAACAGGCCGACTTAAACTGCAGTATCCAAGATGACGCCGGGGCCTTTTACGGTGTGACCAGTCAGTACGAGAGCTCTGAAAATATGACAGTCACCTGCTCCACCAAAGTGTGCTCCTTCGGGAAGCAAGTAGTAGAAAAAGTAGAGGTAAGCCAGCCTGCGGAGCCCGGTGGCCTCCTTCCTCTAAAGTGCCATGCACGAGATCTTGGCACTTGGTGGTCCCACCTCCTGTCTCCCCTTGTCGCTCCTTTTCTCGTTGCTTCTGAAAGGTAAAGTGGGTAGGAGGATAAACAACGAGGTATCTCGAGGTAAACAACAAAAGCCTGGCACTTTTAAAAAAATATTTATTTGCGAGAGAGAGAGAGAGAAAAGGAGAAGGAATTGGCACGCCAGGGCCTCCAGCCACTGCAAATGAACTCCAGATGCATGTGCCCCCTTGTGCATCTGGCTTATGTGGGTCCTGGAGAGTTGAACCAGGGTTCTTTGGCTTTGCAGGCAAGCGCCTTAGCCACTGAGCCATCTCTCCATCCCCAACCTGACACATTTTTATTCTGTTAGGAAATACCTAGGGAGGAGTGAGTGTGGGTGTGTGATGGTGCTTGTGCATATGTGTGTGTCCACACGTATGTATGTGCATGTGTAGGCTAGAGATCATCAGCTGGTTTCCGTAGCCCCTCTCCACAGCCGGTGACGCATGGTCTGGCATGGAATGGGCTGGACTAGCTGGGAAGTATGCCTCGGGATCTGAGTCACTCTCCCCAACCCAACTTAAAACTTAATTTCACACCAGTCTCCCTTAAAAACAAACGTGTTGGGTTTAGCAGGCTAGCTATAATTGTCTTGTTTTGCTTTTTGGTCCTTTCAAGGTAGGGTTTTACTCTAGTCCAGACAGACCTGGAACCCACTCTGCTGGCCTTGAACTCACAGCAGTCCTCCTAGCTCATCTTCCCAAGCGCTGGGATTAAAGCCACGTACCACCACACCCGGTTTAGGGTTCGCATATTTGTGAATAAAGTTTAGATATTTCCTTCAACAGTGTATTTTTCTGGAGTTGGGAGATGGCTTAGTGAGTGAAACATTCCCCATGCAAGCATAATGACCTGATTCCAGATCCCCATAATGCGGATAAAGCCTGACATGGGTGGCACATATTCCGTAATCCCAGAGCTCTTAGGGCGAGATGGAAGGCAGCGGCAGAGAATCCCCAGAAGTGCGTGGGCCAGCTAGCCTGGCATATTCGGCAGTGAACAACAGACCCTGTCTCAGTCAAGATGGAAGTCCAGGGTCTGCACCCAGGTTGTCCTCTACGTGTGCGCACGTGCACACACATACACGAGAAATAAAAGTGTATTGTGCAGTGTCTTTTGTGTCCCTGAGAGCCTGTGTTCAGTGAGCAGGTTTCCCTGACATGCTAGGTCTAAGGGCTTTGTGAGAAGGCTGGTAAAGGTAGAAAAGGGACACAGGTGAGTTCCTTGATGGTTAGTTTAAGCCTTGGGGCCATAGGTTTTCCTGAAGTGGTGGCCATGGCATTCCGAAACTGCCCACCAGAGCTTAGAAAGGTGGGCGAGTCCAAGGTCACACTCACACGGTACGTTGGTGGTGTATTGATGAGCATAGCTGCCACCCAAGGTCACACTGGCCTTTGATGCTTGCCACTAGCAGCCACAGGGAAATGAGTTTTCAAGGGGATAGTTAGGGGTGCAAGATCAGAATCTGGGGGACAGGACGACCCTGAGCATTAAGGATATTTAAGAACTGGCCATCCTGAGGGAGTTGCAAGAGCGCAGTTCAGGATGGAATTTGGGGAGCAGCATTTCACCCTAGGGTGAGTGGGAGAGAGACACGGAGAAGAACAGACCCAAGGAGAGGCTGCGAAGGTGGTGAAGACCCGGGACTGGCTGGTCTGCGCCTCCTTCCCTGGAATGCAGAGTGGTCAGCGCTGGGCGGCAGGGTGAGGAGGGGGTTGGTGGGTGGACATTCTCTGGTCCGGGCTTACCCGCCTGTGGGTACATGTAAGGAAGCTGACTGGCCGCATTGTAGATTGCTCTTCAGTGACTTCAGATGATATAGCCGAGGTCAAATGGCAGGAGTGCTTTCTGACCAATAGAATGCTAGAAACGGTCTTCAGTGGTCTGAGCGCAGCAGGTGAGGTTTCACATTTAATGTGCTTAGAATGCCTGTCTGTGCTGTATGTGAGGTAAGCGCCTTACAATTTCTTCCCAGTAGATGGACAGTTGTGTCAGAGCATTTATTCAGTGGCTCGTCCTTTTAGTCGACTTGCTGACCAGACTTGCCCCTGTAAAGTGACTGTGTGTACTGGGAGCCATTCCCACTCTCTGTTCCACCCTCCGCTTGTCTCCGTGTAGCCCAGGTCCATGTGGATTCAACCACACTGTCTTTATAAATAAAGTTCTGCAAGCGGGTGACGCAAGTCATTCTCACCATTCTTTTGGTTTTTCGAGGTAGGGTCTCACTCTAGCTCAGGCTGACTTGGAATTCACTATGTCGTCTCAGGGTGGCCTCGAACTCACAGTGCTCCTCCTACCTGTGCCTCCCAAGTAAAGGCACATGCCACCACACTGGGCCATTGTCACCATTACTGAGTTTGTATTTGGGGGTGCACATATGCCACGATGCTTGTGTGGAGGTCAGGGTGTTGGTCCTCTCCTGCCACCTTATTTGAGACAGGCTGTCATATTGTTTGCCACTGCGGATACCAGTCCAGCTGGCTGTCAAGCTTTGGCGTTCTCCCGGCTGTCCCACCATTGCTGTAGGCATGGTGGGATTACAGATGTGTGCCGCCTCATCTGGCTTCACGTGCAGCAAGCATTTTTAAAACCACAGAGCCATCTCCCCAGCCCCGCCCTTCTCTTCCCTGTCTTTGCTAAGCTAGCAGCCAGTTTCTATTTCCAAATACAGCACACATTTAAAAGAACATGTAAAGAAAAACAGTTTCAGGGCTGGAGAGTTGGCTTAGCAGTTAAGGCACATGCCTACAAAGCCTGAGGACCCAGGTTCGATTCTCCACATCCCATGTAAGCCAGATGCACATGGTGGCTCCTGCATCTGGAGTGAGTTTGTGGTGGCTAGGGGCCCTGGTGCACCCATTCTCCCTCTCTCTCTCCCTCTCTCTCTGTCTCTAATAATAAATAAATAAAATAAAATCTTAAGCATTTTGAGCCCCATAACAGTAATTACATTATTTAGATATTATTTTGGGAAAATTTGACATTGATACCCAATTCTTCCAATCAAGAACATGTTTGTATTTTAGGCCTGTTGAAGAGATTTTTGTTGTTTCTAATGTAATGTTTTGTTCATTGTTACATATATTTCTGAGTATTTTATAACGTGGCAATTTCCTATTTCTGGAATCTACTTTCTAGACTGGAGAAAGGCTCCAGGATTTTGCCATCATTCCATAAAGCTGTCTATCAAAGATCTGTCCTGAGTTTAGACATCTTAGCACATACTGTTTTTAACTCTAAGAATATTCCCCCAGATACTTGTGGTTTTAGCATACATGATATTAGTGATAGCAAAAAAGAAAATTGGATTATCTCTTCTTTTCCTTTGTTTGGTTAACTTTCATCATTTTTTTTTACTTTCTATTTATTTGATAACACCTTGAGCATATTTGTATAATAAGTAGCGATGGTAGGAATACTTTGTGATGTTGTTAGGAAACATGGTTTTGGTGGTTTTTCAGTTTAGGATTATAGTCAGTGTTGGCCTTTGTTGTATATTTAAGTACTCTGTTTTGCATGGTGCTTGCTAGTTTCATCAGTAGTTAACTGCATTATCTTTTTTTGTTGTTCCCGGGGATAGGATTTTGCTCTAGCCCAGTTGTCCTGGAATTCACTGTGTAATCTCATGGTGGCCTTGAACTCACAGTGATCCTCCAAACTCTGATTCCCAGGTGCTGGCTGGGATTAAAGGCATGCACTATCACTCCTGGCTATTAACTGCATTATTTTATCAAATGCTGGTTTGTCTCCCAATTTGTTGACATGCGTATATAATCAGTATAGTTCCTGTTGGAACCTCACAGTGTTCTCTCAGGACATCCTGCTTCAGATATGCTGCTCGTTTTTTTTTTTTTTTTTTTTTCTTTTTTTCCCCGGGATAGGGTTTCATTCTAGCTCAGGCTGACCTGGAATTCACTGTGTAGTCTCAGGGTGGCCTCGAACTCTCGGCAATCCTCCTACTTCTGCCTCCCGAGTGCTGGGATTTAAGGCATACGCCACCACACCTGGCTGCTAATAGAGTTTTGCTGGTTTCTTTTGAAAAAATTTATTATTTGTTTGTTTATTATTTATTTATTTATTAGACACACAGAGAGAGAATGGATTGCCAGGGCTTCTAGCCACTACAAACTCCAGACACATGTGCCGCCATGTGCATCTGGTTTACGTGGGACCTGGAGAATCAAACCTGGGTCCTTAGGCTTCATAGGCAAGTGCCTTAACTGCTAAGCCATCTCTCCAGCCTTTGCTGGTATCTTATATAGAAATTTTACATCTCATGCATGATGGGACTATATAATCTTATCAGATGTCACTGTTGCGTGAATATTCATAAGAATTAGGATGCTTGCTTGTTTTGTCCCTGGCATGATAGAAATAACTATTCTTTTTTATTAGCATACAAAGAATTGGGTTTCTTAAGGTGCTTCCCAGCCCCCCCTTTCCTCTATGCACCTCCCCATTTGCTCCTCTAATATAGTCTCCTTTCTGCTTCCACACTAAATGTTTTCTTTTCTCCTCTCCTACTTCTCATCATGTTTCATTCCCGAATCTTGTGGTCTCCTGTCGTCCCCTCCTGTGGCTTCTATCTTCCCCTCTTGTGGAATCCTCTCAAATCATAGCCTGTACTTACTCTCACACCCCCTTAAAAATACCTGTTCTTTAAGGGGTATATTTTCCTATGAAGCAATTTGCTTTTCATTCCTTTGTTAGCATCTGTTTTTATCAACAAATAGGTGTTTAACAGATGTATGACACGTACATTCATTGTGGGGTGGCTGAGTTTAGTGTATGTTACTGCCCACTTCCTTATTTTGTGGTGAGGACACAGAACTTCTCTCACCAAGTTTCCAGTGTATGCTAGGTTGTCATTAAATACCGGCTGCTGGGCCAGAGCCCATCGCAAAGCAGCACGTGGAAAGAAAGGTTGATTTCAGCTTACAATTTCAAGGAAAGTTCCGGAATGGCAGGGGAAGCGTGGCAAAGCAGAGGCTGGGTTTCCCATTTTGCCACATCGGCCGGGAGGGAGCAGCCGGAGTGAGCGAGCCAGTGCACACCCAGGAGGGCTGGACTAATCAACTTCAAGGTCCACTCCCAGTGGCACACCTCCTCCAGCAAGGCTCCTCCAGCTGGACTGAGTATGAAGCTTCATCCCAAACACATGAGGCTGCGCCTTTACATTCATGCTTATGCAGGCAGCTCTCTTCCTTGCTGCGCCATCTCCCAAGTCCTAGAATTTCCTTTTCATCCAAGGCGATGATCGAGGTTTTTTATTTTTCCTCGAATTTCTGAGAGCATTACCTTCTTCCCTTTCTCCCCGCCTTCCATCCACTTGTCTATCCAATCCAGTTCAATCCATCCATCTCTCCTGGGCTTATAGTCAGTTTTTCCTGAAGTGGTTAAACCAGCTCTGCTGGCTCGTGCCCTGTGAAACAAGAAAGAGGATTTGGGCGGATGCTGAGGAGTTCTGACTTGGGGGGGGGGGGTCTGCTCTCAGAGGTCTCCAGGGAAAGAACCTCCCTGAACAGCCTGAGACTTAAAAAAAGAAACATTGCTGAGAGTTTCCCTCAAATACTTTAAATCTGTCACCTTTTTGACCTTTTCTTTAACTTCCAGAAAAATACTGGATCCTGTGTATGACAGTAAGTTTGAAGGCAGGATTTGCTTTTTTGTTTGTCTGTTTTTGTTTGTTTTTTAAGGTAGGGTCTCTCTAGCCCAGACTGACCTGGAATTCACTAAGTAGTCTCAGGCTAGCCTCAAGCTCTCAGCAATCCTACTTCCTCTGCCTCTCGACTGATGTGATTAAAGGTGTGTGCAACCATGCCTGGCTAGAATTTTTAATTTTTTTTTCTTTTATTATTTATTTGCAAGGAGAGGGAGAGGGGAGATAGAGAATCACACCAGGGCCTCTAGCCACTGCAAACAAACTCCAGATGCATGAACCCCTTTATGCATCTGGATTATGTGGGAACTGGGGAATTGAACCTGGGTCCTTTGGCTTTACAGGCAATCACCTTAACCACTAAGCCATCTCTCTAGCCCTAGGATTTTTTTTTAATTAATTAATTTATTTATTTGAGAGCGACAGACACAGAGAGAAAGACAGATAGAGGGAGAGAGAGAGAATGGGTGCGCCAGGGCCTCCAGCCTCTGCAAACGAACTCCAGATGCATGCGCCCCCTTGTGCATCTGGCTAACGTGGGACCTGGGGAACCGAGCCTCGAACCAGGGTCCTTAGGCTTCATAGGCAAGCGCTTAACCGCTAAGCCATCTCTCCAGCCCAGCCCTAGGATTTTTTTAAAATTACGTTAGCTGCATAAATAACATAGCATATAAGAGATGGCCATGTTGAAAAATTGAGTGCTTTTACAGGCAATAATTCTGGTTTCTTATGTTTTGGAAGATAAAAGAGCTTGAATCCTCTTTTCCTTCACAGACGGAGTATGCACGGTTTGAGAATGGCCGGTTTGTATACCGAATAAATCGCTCGCCTATGTGTGAATATATGATCAACTTCATCCACAAGCTCAAACACTTACCAGAGAAATATATGATGAACAGTGTTTTGGAAAACTTCACAATTTTATTGGTAAATGGTTTTACCTTTTCCTTGTTTTGGGGGACATCTGTCATGAGGGGACAGTAGAGAAGGTGGGTGGGAGGCACTGAGGTTTCAGACTAGAGAAATTGTCTCAAGTATTCTGTTGCCTTCACAGCCTCTATTTAGCAAACTAGGGCTGGAGTCAGTAGAGGTGAAGGGGGTCTCCTTGGTCGGGCTTTTGGGATTCACAGATCAGAAATCTGGGTAACAAAAATGGTGACCTGAGTTATCCACGCTGCCTGCTAAGTTGATGGAGGACCTCATGGAAATGTTTACAAGGCAGGATGGTGGGCTGGAAAAACTGCTTAATGGTTAAGGCACTGGCCTGTGAAGCCTAAGGACCCAGGTTCAATTCCCCAGTATCCATATAAGCCAGATGCACAAGGTGGCGCATGCATATGGAGTTCATTTGCAATGGCTAGGGGCCCTGGTATGCCCATTGCCCCCTCTCTCCTTCTGCTTCTCTTCCTCTCCCCCCTCCTCTGTCTCTCTCTATCAAATAAATAAAATAATATGTTTTTTAAAAGTCAGGATTATCTGATTTTGGATTAGTTAATCTCAGGCTTTTAAGAACAGGGGTCAGTACATTGGTAAGTCCGCTGCTAGCCAAAGTTGATTCTTGGCAGTTTTGCAGTACACAGATCCTATGTGAAGCAAATGCTGATTCAGTAATTCTGTACTTCAGACATACCTGGACTCATTGCATGCAAGGCCTTATGCTTCTACTAAGATAGAAAAGTGGAGGCTGGGGAGTGGCTCAGTAGGCCAGAGTACTTGCCACAAGAATGAGGACCTGGGCCGACCTTAGACCACCCGAGTTCAGTTTCCCAGAACCCATATAAGCGAACGAGCATGGCCATGCACAGCCACCCCGCAGTTCTGTGGGGAGAAGAGACCAGGGGGTCACTGGGGCCCACGAAGACCACAATCCCACTTTCAGAGTGAGACTGTGTCTCAAGGAGATGTACAAATGAGTGATAGAGGAAGGGCATCTGACTTTTATCCCCAGCACCCATATAATAACCCAGACATAGGGCTGGGGAGTTGGGTCATTGGTTAAGGTGTTTGCCTGCAAAGTCCTAACAATCTGGGTTCAATTCCCCAGTACCCACGTAAAGCCAGATGCACTAAGTGTGGTCCATGCATCTGGAGTCCATTTGCAGTGGCTGGCCCTGGCGCACCCATTCTCTGAATGTTTTCTCTCTTTCTCTGATTGCAAATAATAGAATTTTTTTTTAAAGCCATGCATCGTCACACGTGTCTGTCACCCCAGTGCTGAGGGGAATACACACAGGAGAATCACTGGGGCCTGCTGGGCAGCCAGTCTAACCAAAAACAAATGGTGAACTCCCGGTTCAAGGAGAGAGCTTTCTTGGGGAAATAATGGAGAAAAGCTATCAAGGGAACATCTGATGTCCTCTGCATACACACACTTCTTGCATATGGTACACCCCAAAGACAGAAGCGGTTCCTCTGCTCTGCTTGAGCACGCGTGCAGCATTGAGCACGCGTGCAGCATTGAGCACGCAGGAGAGGAAGCTGGGGGGTGGCCACCCTCTGCGGACTTCAGATAGCCTCAGGCCAGAGCCAGAAGTTTGAGCCGATGGCCACCCACTTCTCTTGATGGGGGTCTTAGCTCTGAAGGGTGGGGGGAGAGGGGGAAGACAGCTCTGGGTCTCACCTGTACATTAAGAAAACTGATAGCCCTCAGTGCCCCACCGTGCCTCAGAAAGCATGGTTGAGATAAATATGACCTGGAGCTGTCAGAGTCTCGTATCCCACAAAGCCCAGGTAACACTCCCTTGGGACGTGAGATTTGAACACAGAGCTTCCCCTAGGGACTCCTTAGGTTTACTTCAAGATGTCTTACTAAAGCCAGGTGTGATGGCACGTGTGTGCAATCGCGGCACTCGGGAGGTGGAGGCAGGAGAAGCAGGAGTTGAAGGCAAGCCCATGCTACATGAGACACTGTCTCAAAACCAAACGAAATTGAAGAAGTGTCACTAAACAAACAAATTCCTTTGATATGCGCCACTAACAATTGCCAAGAAACATCTGCTGGAAGTGGTAACATAACCGAAGAGAAACGGTTATTGAGCTAGGACTCCTGGTTCTAAAAAACAAAACTGCAGTTAACCTGTGGGAGAACTCACTCTCTCTGGCTCTTCCTTGGGAACAGGAGAGTTTGGGAGCTGCTGAGCGAGGTTGGAGACACTGGGCTGGGTACCTGGATGTAAAGCTGTGTCACCCAGGCTGACCGCACTGGCTGCTGAGGTCGCCACCTTTTCCTTCTGGCGTGGGTACTGGGGAATTGAACTTGGGTCCTTGGGCTTTGCAGGCAAGTGCTTAACTGCTGAGCCATCTCTTCAGCCCATGTTTATTCATTTTTATGATTAAGAAATGTTGGGCATACCTGAGTCCTGGAGCTGATGATAGGCATAGCTTAGGACTTGAGTCAGTAGAAAAGAGACTGTGGAGGACATCTTATGGTCATGAAATCAGAAGACTTGGGTTTAGGACCCAGCTCTACTTTATGACTCTGAGAAATCAATTGAAAGTCTTCAGGCCTCCATTTCCACCTCCATTTAACCACTTGCTCAAGCCTGCGGTCACCATACTCAAGGTGATAGGTGATCATTGAGGCTGTTTTAATTCTCCCAACTACACCACAGGGAGATTGTATTAGATGCTGGGAGGCAATGCAGATTCAAGGCAAGGTCACCAGCCTGTGGGATGCTTCTGAGCCATGCACAGAGAGGGAGGGGAGATGCTCTAGGAGGTGAAGATGATGTTAAGTCGTCCTGATGCCTTAAAGGAAAAGCAGATCTATTTTACATTTACCAAAAACAGGACATTCTGGGGGTGCTCTGGTGATGAGGGCAGCCGGCGCTCATCACGTTGTCGGTAAATGAATAGAAGGCAGACTTAGGACAGAGGGCATGGGGTTGAGAGAGCATGTGGCCTAGCTGAGGAAGCTGGGAAAGGCTTCCCGAGGGAGGAACTGCCGGGTGGAAAGGCCACCTTGAACTAATTGCAATTAGCCGGGAGCAAGTTGGTCCCTCAGCCCAGCTCTGTCTCTGGGGACTCATCCAAGCACCTCTCGTTAGAGTATGTCGTAATGTCACGTGGGACAGCCGCGTACGTTTAGTTCCCACGCAGGTGCGTAGTAAGCAGTGCAGTGTTACTGGCCTCTGTGGACTTCCGTTCACTCAGCACAGACTTCCGCGTGACCTAGAGCCACACTGGTACGGTCACCTCCTCATTGCTGGGATGAAATACCCAACCAGTCAAACGCAGCACGTGGAAGGAAAGCGTTTTCATTTCAGCTTACTTAACAGTCTCGAGGGACAGTGTCACCGTGGCATGTCGGGGCAAAGGGTGGCCATCACATCTTGTCACATCAGCTAGAAGGTGTCGGCAAGAGTGAGCTGGTTACTGAATGCCCGGTAGGGCTGGACCGATAAACCTCAGGGCCTGTCCCCAGTGACACACCACCTCCAGCAAGACCTCACCTGCCACGGGCTTCATAGCCATGGGGGAGGGGCGGCACCTTACATTCAAAGCACCCCAGGGCCACTAAGCTCATGCAGCCCACTGCACAAGATGGACACGTCTGTGTGAATCACATGGTTCTGTAGGGCAAGTCAGAAGTACAATACGACTTTATTGTTTAGTCAGGGCCCATAAACTTTGATGCCTTCAAGGCAAGGGAAAGTTAAGTGAGGCAGTCTGTTGCACAGGAGGAAATTGGGTCTATAATAAACTACTATACTGGGTGCTCAAGTTCAAAACGGTTTCAAACACAGAGTCACAGAGAGTCATTGAAGTGTTCGGAACAGGTCAGTTTGATCAGATTTGCCTTTAGCAAGTTTCTTCTGAGGGTGGCATGGGCCTTTGAGACAGCAAAGAGGGGAAGCAAGTCCCAAGCCTGGAAGAGGCTGAGGCCATGACCCCGAGGAAACCGTGAAGGACTTGGGAAGTGCATGGGTGTTCTAGAACACTCTGTGAGGGGGGAAGCCTGTATCAGCAGAAGGGACAGTTGTTGAATGTGACTCTCTTTTTTTGGTTTTTTGAGGTAGGGTCTCACTCTGGCCCAGGCTGACCTGGAATTCACTCTGTAGTCTCAGGGTGGCCTCGAACTCACGGTGATCCTCCTACCTCTGCCTCCTGAGTGCTGGGATTAAAGACATGCGCCACCACGCCCGGCTGTGACTCATACCATTGTCTCTTCACTGCCAACTAATAGCAAGGAACGCAATGAGCTTATGCCTGCCATTAGCTGTTGTGAATCAAAACCTAGCACAAGTCTAAGAATCAGGCAGAAAAGGGATTTTAAAGTCGTTATCACAAAGATACATCAAGTTTATGAGGTGATGACTAAGACAAGTCGCTTGATTTGCCCAGCCGACAGTGTATCACAGTGTCTCATTGTACCTCATAAAATGTACATTTATTATTTGTCAACTAAAAATGAGATAAAAACAATATGATAGATGAGAATTGCCTAAGATAAAAATGACTATTCTATGGGACAGAATTGTAGAAAGTTCCCTTGATTTAAAAGTAAATCAGCTCCACAAAGCCCAGATATAGAAACAAGACCCATCTTTTTGGTTTTTCAAGATAGGGTTTCGCTCTAGCCCAGGCTGTCCTAGCATTCACTATGGAGTCTCAGGGTGGCCTCGATCTCAGGGTGATCCTCCTGCCTCTGCCTCCCAAGTGCTGGGATTAAAGGTGTGTGCCACCACAACCGGCTAAGACCCATCTTTTAAAAGTACTTACTTATTTGAGATAGTGGCAGAGAGCGTGAGTGGGTGCCCCAGGGCCTCTGTGGCCATTGCAGATGAACTAAACTCCACATGCTTGCCCTACCTTGTGCATCTGGCTTGCGTGGGTCCTGGGGAATCGAATCTGGGTCCTTTGGCTTTGCAGGCAAGCGCCTTAACCACTAAGCCATCTCTCCAGCCTGCCAAGACCAATTTTCGTGGTGTTCTGTCACATGTAAATGATGTTTAAGACCCTATCTGGAAGTGGCACCATGCGGGGGGTGGGGGGGGAGGTTCAAGGATTCTCCTGAGTACGTGGGACAGGATGCAGCCTGAGACTGCTCTCCTCCCATTAAGCCATGGCTCTCAGAGCACGGGCTCACTGCCCTTTCATCCACGTGGTGCGATGCCTGTCTGCCTTTGTCCCTCTTCTCAACAGGTGGTCACGAACAGGGACACACAGGAAACGCTGCTCTGCATGGCCTGCGTGTTTGAAGTCTCGAACAGTGAACACGGAGCACAGCACCACATTTACAGGCTTGTAAAGGACTGAACCTGGTTATTTATAGAGAGATACCTGTATATACACACACTCTCCATTACTGAACGACTGACTGTAAACCTCACCACACAAGGTGGTGCCCCGGCCCCAAGGTCACACCTTGACTTTTCTAAAGCCTGTTTGAGTGAAGTCTTCTTTTCCCCCCCATGTGTTCATACCATCATTGTAGCTGTGAAGTTCTGGTACAGTTGTAAAAAGAGAAATGGAGTCGTTTCTATGTCGTCTTCAGATCTGCAGCCCATGATCCCTCGGGGAAGGTGAATCAACAGCCTTATGCCTCTCTGCGCAGACCTGTTCCTCATTGTGGTAGACTATGCTGAGACGGGATTGGCACGAGACATTGACTGCCTTTATACAAGTATATTTAGTTCTCTTTTTTTCCAACGTAAAATTCTTCTTTTAAGGTAAAGTTAATCTTTAACTATAAATGTAAATTAGTATGCGAAACTAAGAATCTCTAGACTTATCTTTGTAACTAATTAGGGTGGAAGTTATGAGAGAATGTAATTCACTAAATTATTTTTTAAATGAAACCTTGCTTTCCTTTTGAAACCAAATGTTAAACTATAGCCTTAAGAAATACTTGGTAGAAATATCTTAATGAGGCAAATTTGTGCTTTTTCCCTCAAGGTTAAAAACTAATCTCTTAATCCATTAAACTCTTGAAACAGGTATTACGAAAGAAAAAAATATCACCCCTTATCCTTAACATATATAGTATATTTAAAAAAATGTAAAATTGTATTGTACTAATGTGAGGGTTGATTATTTAATGAAAAAGAAAAGATGGCTCTTTTTGCAATAAGTAGATAAATACTGAAAAAAAATCTAAGGTTACAATGTTTATAGTCTTGTGTGCAGTTATATTTTATATGGACAACCAAATTTTTTATGAAGACAAGTAAATGTTTGAACCACTGAAATTTTAATAGCTAAATTTTACAATTGGCGCAAACACTGCACTGTGAGCTGCAAAGTACAGAGAGCCCTGTGGCCAGGAGGACATGCCGTCAGCTGACCAAGCAAAAGGCTCATCAGATTTCAGCACCTCTGCTCCCCAGAATGTCACAAGTGTCCCCACCAGCCCGCAGATAGACTATTCCTGGTGACCCCCAACATGTGTAGGAACCTGCCATGACTATAGCTATTTGTGCATGCGTGCGTGCGTGCGTGTGTGTGTGTGTGTGTGTGTGTGTGTGTGTGTGTATTACAGTATGTCTGTACACACACCCACGTGGGTATGAGGCTGTCATGAACATCTGTTGACTGTCAGCTTGCTAGGGACTCTGTGTGTGTGTGTGTGTGTGTGTGTGTGTGTGTGTGTGTGTGTGTGTGTTCTGTGTCTAAGGGCATACTTTTCCCTGCCACCTCTCCGTAAGTCACGATGGCACTTGGTCAGCCTAAGTTCAAGATTTCCATCTTTCTGACCTTTTCAAACAGGCTCTTTCATTGAAGTGAGTCTGTTTTCAGGAAGGGTTCAACCTTCTTCTAATCAGAATATTCCAGATCATTGCACAGTAGAATGGGCCTGGGATGGCTGCTTGCCTTGGGTTACCTCCATAAGCACCTCATTGGTAAAGGAAGGAGGGCTCCCCGTCCACTTCCTAGAAGAAGATAAGGATTTTTATAACGGTGGGGGATATGTGAACCCAATTGAACAACAAGTTTTTGGCACCAAGGCGGCAAAGTAAAACTTACCTTCTATCACATCCTGGTGACTTACAGACCTCTCCAACCTCATCCGCTCTGACCCTGCTTATACCACGTTCAACAGCTTCTTGTGGTCACGAATAGGTGGGTTTGGTTGGCTCATGGCTAAAAGAACCACACTGGTCCAAGCCTGTCTCTTCCACACACATCCCTGGTCCCTGAGAAGACCAGAGGAGAATGTGCACAGCTTCTTAGTAAGTAGAAAGGCAACCCCTGACATCAGTACTTCTGTCTGAAAGAGAACAGCTTTGTGTCCGGTCCCCACCTAGCCCAAGAAGGAAGGGATTCCCTGGTTCTTTTATACCTTCTATCTACTCAGCAGCATCTCTCATGGTCGTGACACTTCAAGTATCTTCTGCTGGGCGCCTCTCTTAGGGGTGTTTCTTCTTGCATCTCTCCCTGAGGGAGGAACCCCTACATTCAAATGATCCTCTATGGCTAAAAGTCCATCCCAGAATGTGAGGGGAGCAGCCACGTTCCCATTCAGAAGGGGAGCTGCGCTTTTCTGCTGCCAAGGGGACTCTTGGGACTTACTTCCAAAGCACAGTGACTGGAACCCACGAAGGCCAAGCAGCCCTGGCCGGCTTCCCTCGTGGGGTCAGCCCGCAGCCTCGCTGTCCATGGTCCTCTTTCTCCAAACGCCCAGGCACACTGGTAGGAGGAATAGGAATGGCCTTGAGGATTAGTTTTTACTCTTAAAATACATATTGTAAAGTTTTGTAAAGCTTTCTCCAAGACAACTTTCTTGTCTGAACTCCCCCTGGTCTGGTTACCCCAAACTTGGGCTTGCTTCTCTTTGTGTAGATTTGTATCCAAACACCCTAATCTCCACGCCCTTTTCTCCCTCCCTCCCTGCCTCCCCCCCCCCCCCCACCCGTGACGTGGCTCTTTCTCCTCCCTTCTTCCCGTCAGGAGGCCCTGTCGTCACTGATCTTTTCCTGGGACTCTGTCTTTTGTGACTCCCAGACAGGCTTGTCAGGGACATCTTGTACTATCGCTGCGTCACGCTCAGGCCAGCATTCCACACGGAGGAGCCCAGGGTGGCTGTGTTCTGTGGACAATTATTTCCATAAGTTTTTCAGAACATGTCCCAGGACCCCCCCCACCACCACCACCAAGTATCCGATCTTTCTCCACTTTGTCGCTGTGGACATTTTGGACCATCTAATAGCTGGTTGTGTGTAACTGTCTGCACATAGTTGGAGGTTCCCTAGTATTCCTACTGTCCACCCAGTAACACTCCTTTCCTGTTTGTCACAGCTCACAGAGTCCCAAAGGACACGGAGTCACCTCAGTTGAAAATGACTGCCCTTTACCTTTCTGCTCACATCAGCATGGTGACAGTCTTCCTTCCTTGTCATCCCGCAAATCCCCCCCCCCTTTTTTTTAAGATCACAAAGATGTCGGTAGGCTATCCATCAAGTGACACAGGCATCCTGAATGTGTTTCTTCGTGTTTAGAAATGTGTCTTTCACAACAATCTCTCCCACGCTGGAACCATTCTGTCACTTGCCCCTGGGGAAGTGGAGAACAATTAGTCATCATCATCCTCTTTGTAATTGATTGACGCATATGTATAGAGCATTTCTGATTTGACCTTTAGCCTTTATTTAGCAGGGGTTAAAAAAACAATCCCAGCCATTTTGTTCTCTTCATAGGCTTCGGGGACTGCTAGCGAACCTTCAGCCACTTGCGTGCATGTCCTCTGAGCGGTGTGTACTTCCTCCCTTGCCACCCCGGCTGTACGCAGAGTTTGCTGGCCCAGCAGGCATTGCTTTCTGTCTCTGGGGCTGGGCTGGGCTGGGAGTCACTCCAGAGCACAGCATCGTGGGCTTTCCATTCTCAAGCTCAAAGCCAGCACAGTCCATTGCCTTTCTCTTGAGGCCACGAGGTAACCGGCCCAAAGTCCCCAGCTGGCTAGTACTAGAATGGGGGGCGAGGACTTCTCTGGGCTTGCTTCTTTCCTCCTCGGTCTCTTTTGGGTGGAGGCCTTCTTCCTCGGTGCTCTATGCTTAAGTGATCCCTCAGAATGTGTGAGCAGGGTTGGTTCAGAAAAGGGGAGACCCAGACCCTCCATTGCGGAAGCCCGGCGTCACCAGGAGTAATGAGTAGCCATCCGCGCTTAGCCATGCGAGTGAGGAGGCTCATGAGCCCTTTTTGCTTCCGCTGAGGACAGTCCACCTGCCACAGGCTCTGAGTGAAATTTCCAAGCACCCCGGCGGCAAAGTCCTGCCCTCACACCAGCCAAAACACAGCCCCCATCCCAAGCACTTGGTGTAAAAGTCGCCGACGACTTTCAGACCCAAGTCTCCGTTAAGTTTCAATACCATGGTGACGTTAGCTGTTGTTTTTGTACAACTGTAAATTACTGAAACAAATCATGTCATGGTCAATTTTATAAACCAGGTACCTGTAATTTGTATAATGTTGTGTATGATCTGTTGTACTAGACTTGTCCTAACAAAACAGAGGGTAGAATCAATTCTGTGTTGGTGTCCCCCGCCTGTGACATTAGGTGGATGCGTGCATTTGCTGATTTCCTTGTGTCGATGTTTCTGTGGCTAAGCCCTGCACGTGTCATTTTTGAAAAAGCCTTAAATCTCGGAGACGTTGTGTCGTAGGGTGTCAGTGCAAAAGGCTGCCTCGGAACGGTGAGCCCTTTTGTAAGCTGGAAGCGTTTCTCTTACTACTGTTACTTTTGTAGGGAGTTTTCAATGTACAGCTGCCAAAGCGTCCCGGTGAGCAGTGCCTTACTAATACCTTAGTCGCCGCCAGCCTTTCCTCTCACCTGTCTCGGTGTCCACCCACCATTTGGCCCAGTTTCCAAACCAGGACAAACAAAAATTGTTATCAATTTTTTTTCCAAAAAAAAAAAAAAAAAAAAGCCCATTTTTTACCCAGTTGTATAGGAGACTGACAGCTTGGCCTAAAACTTCGAAAATGGAACCCAAGTCAGTTCCTTGACCACACTCAAATCTCTGCCCATACCAAAACAAAAGGTTGCAACCCTGCAGTTTACTATGAAAAGCAAATTTTACTTTGCATCGTTGCCTTTTAAATTCATGACCAAATACTTAGCTATTTGTGACTCATCTGTACTTCAGCGTGCAAGTGCCTTTGGCTTGAGATTCCAGCTTAGAAAAGTGCTGCCATTAATAACGACAATTTGTAGAGAGACCAAAAAAAAAAAAAAAAAAATCTTTCGAGATCACCATAATGCCTTTGGTTTGCCGGGATGCGTGACCAGCCACAGGCCTCTGTTCGCGAGAGCACTGCGTGGTCTCCCCGCCCGCCTGCTGCCAATCGCTCCGCCACGTGGGGACCCTGCCGCCCCCCATCCACACAGCACACTGTAGCAGCAGGGATCCCGCAAACCCTTGCGTGTGCCAGCCCCTCCCTCCGCGTGTCACGTCAGCGCGTCACCCAGCCCTGCGTCCTGCGTCCGTGGGAAGAAGGAATTCGTGGACAGGCAGCAGAATCCTTGCCTGGTGGACAGACGCTCCGGCTGTCCTTCTCCTTGTGTCCACGTCCAGTCTCTGGAGACCTTCCCCCCCCCCCCCACCCAAACGACAGAGCGCACTTAACCTGCTCCACGCGGCGATGGCACCCTTTTGAGCGTTGAAGCTTTGGATGGAGAACAAAAATGGGTTAGGGGGCTGGAGAGATGGCTTAGCGGTTAAATGCTTGCCTGTGAGGCCTAAGGACCCCGGTTCGAGGCTCAGTTCCCCAGGTCCCACGTTAGCCAGATGCACAAGGGGGCGCATGCATCTGGAGTTCGTTTGCAGAGGCTGGAAGCCCTGGCGCGCCCATTCTCTCTCTCTCCCTCTATCTGTCTTTCTCTCTGTGTCTGTCGCTCTCAAATAAATAAATAAAAAATTAAAAAAAAAAAAAAAGTTTAAAAAAAAAAAAAATGGGTTAGGGTCATCACAGTTCAGGTGTCCCTCTTAGGACGACCATGTTGGCTCTGAGTGTCGTGTGTGAATGTGCGATGAGAAACTTCCAAAGAGCACCATACGGAATTTGGCATTTTTGTTTGTTTCTTCCCCTCCCTCCCCCCCCCCCTTCAAAGAATGTTCCAGCAACTCTTTCACTTTTAAAGTCTGTGTCAGCTTAGAACAAAACCTGTGTCATTGAGAAAACTGGTAGAGGAAGAAGATTGACAAAAGGCAAGGAGGCCGACCAGATGAAAGAAACAGCTAGCTGAAAAGAAGGCAGGAAAGGAGCCGAGTGGAGAGGAGCAACGTCAGACAGCTTGAAAGTTAGCCTCCGAGCCCGATCCCACCTCTGTGTTCTGTGTCTCTCAAGCAGTCTCTCTGAGCTCTGAAATCTCAGAAGTGACTGACGTTCACCCCAAGTTGTGAATATTTATGAAAGTTCTGTTGTTTTTTTTTTTGTTTTGTTTTTTGTTTTTAAGAAACACTGTCAAATGAACAGGGAAAAAGAAAATTTCAACAAAGATTGTAGTGGTTTATGGTTGTTTGATGACTTCTCCCTGTCAGGAACGTACCACAACTTGGAAGAAATTAGTCAAATACGTGTTTTCCTACATCTCTTCTTAGCCATTGCTGTGTTGTTGGACAGTGGTGTTCTCTGATACGCTTTTTTGCTTCTCTCTCGAAGAATGAAGGTTTTACATTTGAAATTTACTGCGTTGCAAAGGGTAGTTTCACTGAGTCATGCACCATTAAATAAGATGAGATATGTGTGTATTTATTAAGCCCTCGCTTGTTTGCCTTTGTGAATTTGCATCGAGTCAACTCGGATGCCACACGAATCATGCTGTTCATGTCCCCCATTCGTCACCCACGGGGTCGGGTCCCATCAGATCCGCCCTTGCTCAGCAGTCTGGCGCTCATTGGCGTCTACCACGAGCTCTCAGCTCCCCTCTCTCTAAGAGAGGCGGGCAGAACCTGGGCATCAGTCAGTTGAAATCCTGTGCCTGAGTTTTGTTTTGCATTTTTCTTTTTTGCATTAATCATTTTCTGTGATTAGTTTCACTGTGTAAATTAGATATTAACTGCACTTCTTTAAAAAAAAAATGTACATCTCCCTGTTACCTCCTTGAAAGATTTACTTCTATAGGCCTCTGTCAATGGGCTTATTGACTGCAGACAAGAAAAAAAAAAGTAAAAACAAAAACAAGTACGTGCCTGAAAAATGACAAAAAAAAAATCTTTTTTGTAACATTTTAAAAACCTGAATAGCCTTTACTTCTTTAATATGCTCAAACTTTATGTGAATTGGTTTTTGCCACGTGTATTTGTTCACATTCTAAGCAACTTACTGGGTTCTCACCATCTTGTCTTATCTTCGTGTGACGTGTGTAGAATGGGCTTGTGACGTAAGCGTTTCTTCGGTCAGTGGTTCCTGTGATATTGTACTGCTGCTGGGACTGGACCGGAACCCGCCTCTGCGTAACCTGGGTTCCTCTTGCAGAGATGGGAGAGAAGGGAGTGGGTGGCAAATCCACACATGTTTCCTAACCTACTTGCAGAAACTTTGAAAAGGCGTTTGGTTTAAACCTCCTGCAGTACAGTATTCTTGTATTTGTTAACGTTTGTGTTTAGGTACTGGTACCTTTTTCGTTTTGTTTTGTTCTTTTTTTAAAAAATGTTCTAAGTGTTGGCTTTAAAGTGAATTTATCTTTAGTATGATAGTTATATGAAAATTATAGGGTTTGTGTGCAGAGAATTTTTTTATAAAGTGCTTTGTAAAAAAAAATGTATTCTAGCTTTCGCGGTACATATGTGTGATAACTTTAATATCCATGACAGTTAAGTGCAATTATTTCATCACTCTAAAAATGCTATTTTTGTGTCAGTTCCTGCAGGTGTTTTCATGTCTTTGCAAAGTGACACATTTTGATGCCTTCTTGATAAAGTGGTAGACATTTTGTAGCTTTCTAGAAACTTTGTATTCATACGGTATCAATGAAAAATAAAGAAAATGAAAGTGTGGGTCACCTTTCTTATCTGCAGAGGCGTATGTCATTGAGAACGAGTGTGTCTTGTGACATGAGGGATCCTTTGAAGGACTCGGTGCAGGAGGTCAGCCCCATGACAGTGCCCCCCAAGCTTACTCACCTGAACTTCAGCTATCACACCTCACCTCACAGGGTTTCTTAAAACAGCCACAAGTTAGTGCTCTGCTGATCTCCATTTACTGCTTCTCTAATCTTCTTGTTGTTTCAAGGTAGGGTCTCTCTTTAGCCCAAGCTGCTCTGGAGCTCGCTCTGTAGCCCCAGGATTTTTATTTATTTATTTTTGTAAAGTACAGTGAAGAACTTGACCATGAAATCCCTCACTTTCTTTTTATTTTATTTTATTGACTAGAGAGAGGAGGACAGAGAGAGAATGGCACACCAGAGCCTTCAGCTACTGCAGATGTACTCCAGACATGTGTTCCACCTAGTGTATCTGGCTTATGTGGGTCCTGGGGTATCGAACCTGGGTCCTTAAGCTTTGCAGGCAAGTGCCTTAACCTGTAAGCCATCTCTCCAGCCTCCCTTCTCCCCTCCCCCCCCAGACGGTTTTGAACTCGTGCGTTTGGCTTTCCACAGCCTGCCGAGTGCTGAGACTAAAGGCATGTGCCACCACACCCAGCTGTAAGCTTTTTTTTTTTTTTTAAGATAGCAGTTTTTAAGAAACAGCTTATTAAGAAAGAGAAAGGCACTCCTAAGAATGGGAGTAGCCTAGTGAGCTGAAAACCACACACACCCAAAATCATTGCCGAACAACTTGTCTGTGGATGCTAGCCACAAGGGAGCCTGAGGACAAAAGGCCTGGCAGCCCACCCATTGGGCACATGTTGCTAACACATGCCGGGAACTAGGGGTAGCTGGAGCACAGGGTGTGGGGGGAGATGGATGCAGCGTGACCTTCCTGCACAGCGTTTATTCTCCGTGCTATTGAGTGCGTGTTGAGTTGTGACCTCTGTGGTCTTGGGGTTCCTGAATCCTGTGTGTGTGTGTGTGTGTAAGAGAGATGCATGTGTGTAACAAGATCCATCGGGTGATACTGTACCACCGCTGCTGGTATATTCATTCTGTCTTTTGTCACCGTAGTCTCGGTGACAGTTCTGCTGTGCCCTTACCCCAACCCCCCCCCCCCCCCAGCAGACCCAGAAAGGCCACCTCGTCTAGAGTCATGACCAGTAAGTGGTGGGGCCTTACACGTGCTCATCCTGATCTTTCGGCTTAGACTCTTGACCCCTGGCATTTTGGTTGACTACACTTGTCAAAGCAGCTTGAGACTAGGGGAAAATGTGGCTTGTGGGGAAAGAGCTTTATTAAATCATGCTGACCTGAGACTTCGGACAGTGAGTGAGACAGAACACTGGGACCCTTCAATTTGTGAGCTAGATGTCAGCGGGTCTTGCTTGTATTTTCTTTTTAAAACAAGTTAGGCTGAAAATTCAGGAGGTACTAGAAAATAATGGGAACAAGAAGTCACATACTCACTTGGGAGCAGAGAGAGGTTCTCAGAAGGCCACTGTGAGGAGGGCTGATGTCCTGTGGGTTTCCTGCAACACAGGAGCACCTTGTCATAAGCAAGTGCTGAACCCTGTAACCTCAAAGAAAGGAACCCAGTTTCCCTTGATAGAAATGAGGCCCCAAGGAACTTATAGGTCTTTGTTGAGATCTTAAAAGCTGGTGAGTGTCACCGATCCAGGGGAGGAAAGGCCTTCTCTTTTCACCTCTCAAACTGGATTCTTGGCTGTGTCAGAGCATCCCTTGGTAGCGTGAAGGCTGCAGACACCTGGAGTTCAGAACAAGTCACACTCCACGTAGTTAAACACTACTGAGTAAGGGGATCCAGGGAGCCCTGCAGAAGGTAAGTAAAGACTAATAATGTCATCTCAACAGAAGGCGCACGCATCTGATAAAATTCAGTGTGTGCTATGGACTGAATGTTTATGCCCTCCCCACCACCACCATTATATTCCCACATTGAAGCTCCAATTCCCGGTGTGGATAGCTGGGATGTGATTAAGGTTACACATGAGTTCCTGTGAGTAGGGTTCCTGCAATGGGATCACTGCCTCTGGAAGAAATCAGAGCCCTCTCTTCCTTTCCACCATGCAAGATTCCAGCGAGGAGACCAGCTGCAGCCAGGAAGGTGGTTCTCACTCTCTGCTCACCTCCCTCACCTGAGGCCTCCTAGAAGTATGAGGAATAAGTGTTGATAATTTAATCCTGAACAGCGCCCATTCGTTTTATTAAATTATTTATTTTGACTTTTTTTTTTTTTTTTTTTTTTGCTTTTTAGCTAATTAGGTCTAGAAGAAACTTCACTGAACTGACAAAGGGTAGCAACCAAAAAAAAAAAAAAAAAAAAGAATGGTGAAAAAAAATTTTTTTTCTTGGTTTTTTTCGAGGTAGGGTTTCACTCTAGCCCAGTTTGACCTGGAATTCACTGTGGAATCTCAGGGTGGCCTCGAACTCACAGTGATCCTGCTTCCTTTGCCTGCCAAGTGCTGAGATTAAAGGCGTGCACCACCCCGCCCGGCTGAAAGTATTATTTTCAATGCTTGGCAGGAGATAGGGATGGCTCTATGTATCATATCTACTCAACGTAGCTGCCATACAGTCAAGGCAAGAAAAGAAAAACAAGGCTCAGAACCCAGTACATCGTCCTAAAAGATAAACAGAGAAAATCCAAAAGAATAGATATATGACTATAATTTCAAAGTAGGGCATGTTGTATTCACAAAACAATTCTTAAATTGTTCTAATCAAACTTTGAATAAAAACTGGGTGATGGTAAATAAGAATTTCAATGCCATGGGCTGGAGAGATAGCTCGGTGATTAAAGTACTTGCCTGCAAAGCCTAACGACCTGAGTTCAAGTCGCCAGTAATCATGCAAAGCCAGATGCACAAGGTAGTGCATGCACCTGGAGTTTGTCTGTAGTGACTGGAATGGTGTACCCATTCTCTCTGTTTTTGCTTGCAAATAAGCTATTTTAAAAACATTTCAAGGGCTGGAAAGAAGGCTTAGAGGTTAAGGTGTTTGCCTGCAAAGCCAAAGTACCCAGGTTTGATTCCCCAGGACTCACGTAAGCCAGATGCACAAGGAACACATGCGTCTGGAGTTTGTTTGCAGTGGATATAGGCCCTGGCGTGCTTGTTTTCTGTTTCTTCTCTCCCCCACCCCTGCTTGCAAATAAATAAAAAATAAATAAATAAATAATTAAAAAAAACATTTCAATACCATTTTCTTTAAAAAATGTTAAACGCTAACGTAGAGACCTATAAGAAAGCTTTAGGAAGAAAAGCGCACACCACTGAAAACATTTAATGACAAGCCAGTTTATGATGCAGGTACTCATGACCTAAAACAGTTGAACCAAATAAATCTAGAGTGTACACAATCCATATAAGCATTCAGAAGAACAAGTGAGGGAATATGTATTTGATCTTTCTGCTGTAAATCCACCCGTATTGGTCCTGCTTTTGTGCTCTGGAGACAGTTCCACAGCCTGGCTCGCCAATCAAGAGCTCTGTCCGGCTCTAGCGGGAGGAGGGCGTTTCTTTTCTGGGCTTTACTCCTCCATAACCATTAGTCCAGCTGTGTCTGCAGGCCGCTGGCCCGCCTGGGCACCTCCGGCAGGCCCCTTGCAGGGCTGCTCAGTCCGTGCACAACCAAGTCAGCGAATAGAGCACCCCAGTTTCATTCCACCCATGCCGTGTGGCTGTGGTGGCCATGCCAACACCAGCTGTGGCCCCATGCCCTGCTGGCAGGCAGCATGCTCCTCCTGTCTGAAGAAGTAAAAATCTGGAACAGGATCCTCCTAAGATTTTGCGTTCTTTATTGCTCTCTGCTCTTCATCCTTGTTCATTTCTCCTTTTTTATTTGAGAGAGACAGAGAGAGAGAGACAGAATGGGCATGCCAGGGCCTCCAGCCAATGAAAATGAACATCAGACAGCTGCACCCCTCTTGTGCATCTGGCTAACGTGGGTCCTGGGGAAATCAAGCCTCGAACCTGGGTCCTTAGGCTTCACAGGCAAGCGCTTAATCACTAAGCCACCTCTCCAGCCCCTGCTCTTCATTCTTTATTTTTTTATTTGAGAGCGACAGACAGAGAGAGAAAGACAGATAGAGGGAGAGAGAGAGAATGGGCGCGCCAGGGCTTCCAGCCTCTGCAAACGAACTCCAGACGCGTGCGCCCCCTTGTGCATCTGGCTAACATGGGACCTGGGGAACCGAGCCTCGAACCGGGGTCCTTAGGCTTCACAGGCAAGCGCTTAACCGCTAAGCCATCTCTCCAGCCCTGCTCTTCATTCTTAATAAATGCCTCTGTCACCTGCTACTTACATACTTCCTGGAGTCCTCTTTGACCCCATCTGATAGTTAGAAACTTTCTGCTAAGTAACAGTTCTTTATATTAAATGCCTCCTCCTCAGATAACCCGTGGTCTCATGTCCTGATTGTATCTTGGCTGATTGTAGAGTAACTACCAAGCCATCTATAGTTACCATGTATATTATAGTCGTAGTGATACAGACAGTATTAAAGCAGAATTAGGCCAGTTAACAATAACATGGAGAGATGGGAAAAAGATCTAAGCATGCATTAAGCCTTGATCCATGAAAGAAATGACTCTGGCTCTACGGGGTAAGAATAGTCCATAAATGATGGTGGCCAAATTGGTGACGGACTTTACCCTCGTACTGTGCGTCTGTATCAATCTGAGGTAAGTTACATATTTCCATAAGAGGGATTGCGGGGGGGGCGGGGCGGTGGCTCCATGGACAGAGCACTTGCTGCTGCTCAATTCTGAGTGCCTGAGTTCAGATCCTCAGGCCCGTTGTAAGAGCTGCCGGCCGCAATGGGCTTCTGTGATCTCACTGTGCCTACGGTGGGGAAGAAGCAGAGACGGAAGGACTTCTCAGAAGCTCGCGAACAGTGATCAGACACCCTGCCTTAAATGAAGGTGGGGGTGGAAGGTGAGGACGGGCCCAGAAAGTTGCTTTAGAACCACATGCATGCCATGCTGTACACACACGTGGACACATCATATCACACAAGGAAAACTTAAGAAATGAAGAATTACAGGGCTGGAGGGATGGCTTAACGGTTAAGGCATTTGCCTGCAAAGTCAAAGGACTCAGGTTCGATTCCCCAGGCTCATGTTAGACAGACACACAAGGGGGCGCACGCGTCGGGAGTGCGTTTGTAGTGGCTGGAGCGCCCATTCTCTCTCTTTTTCTCACTCCCTCTCTCTCCCTCCCTCTTCCTCTGTCAAATCAACAATAAAATATTTTGAAAAATTACAAGATTTTAGAAGTAAACAAGGCCATGATAAATGTAGAAAAACCCAAAGCATTTTCACTAACGTCAGGAACTTGACAAGGATGTCCACTCTCCACTCATACTCAACATAGTGTTGGAAGTCTTAGCTAGAGAAATAAGAAAAGGAAGCAAAAGTTCCATCTAGAAAAGGGTGAAGTTTAGCGTATCATTGCTCATAATTTGTGGATAGCAGGACTGTGTAGAAGAGGAGACCCTAAAGACGCCACCAGGGAACTCCTGCAGCTGATCAACACTCAGCGAAGTGGCAAGATGCAAAATTAACACAGAAGTCAACAGCCTTCCTATGTATCAATGACAGACACACCGAGCAAGAATTGAGGAAAACGGTCTCATTCACAGTAGCCACATAAAGTGAAAATACCTTGGAATGATCAAACCATGAAAGTGAAAGCCTGCAAAGACTTTTGAGTAAGGAAAGAGGTTTTTTTTTGTTGTTTAAGTAAGTCTATATTTTCAAGCAGCGAGAGACAGAATGGACACACTGCAGGCGCACTGCACAAGCATGCTCCACTTTGTTCCTCTGGCTTACGTACTGGGGAATCAAACATGGGTCTTTAGGCTTTACAAGGAAGCACCTTAACTGCTAAGCCATCCCTCCATCCCAGTAAAGAGCTTTTTAAGAGACAAACTAGAAAGAAAAGGGGTGGTGAAATAATGAGGGCAGTCCATTAATTCAAGATACTAAAATGATAAGAACAGTCCCAAGTGGAGACACTTGTAATACGTTTAATCACATGGAATAGCTGAAGCAATATAGAGGTCATCATAAGTCCATAAATAATGGAGACTCGTCCAAATGGAGAACGCTGGGGGCATGGCTTTGGGGCAGAGACAGAAGGACCCCTGGGGCTCGCTGACCAGCCTGCGTGGCCTACTTGGTGACCTCCAGGCCAACATGAGACCCTGTCAAGAAAATACATGGGACAACTGGCCTCCATACAAGTGCATGTGTGCCTACATGCCCCAGTGCCCATGTAAAGCCAGATGCACAAAGCATCTGGGGTTTATTTGTAGTAGCAGGAGGCCATGGTGCCACTCTCAAATAAATAAATATTAAATTCCATTGCCGGACATTCGCAGTGTTTCAAATTTTTATCTGCTATGCCCTTCTTGCCCAAATTCCAGGAGCACATGTAAATTTTGTTGAATTATAGTTTACATGCATTTACTTTCTTAAGGAATGCCACTTTGTTTCCTAACATGACTGTGGCAACATATATGTCCACCAGGAGGAATGAGACTTCACTGCTCCTCACCCTAGCCCATAGCCAGTATTACTAGACCTTAAAAATTTAAACCACTGGGGTGGTGACTCAAAACTCACTAAAGTGCTGAGAAGTGACAATGGACTATTCAGCACTAAGTGAGACATTGCTATCACACCCTCCAAGGCTCAGGACCATTGCAGGAGAGGTGGAAGAAAGAATGTAAGAGCCAGGGCTGGAGGGATGGCTTAGCAGTTAACGGATATGTGTGCAAAGCCAAAAGACCCAGGTTTGATTCCCCAGGACCCATGTGAGCCAGATGCATAAGGTGGTGAATGCTTCTGGAGTTTATTTGCAACAGCTAAAGGCCCTGAAACAAAACAGGCCATCAGGCTGTGCAAGCAAGTGCCTTTAACAACTAAGCCATCTATCCAGCACATAAATTTGTTTATTTTAAGGTAGGGTGTCTCTGTAGCCCAAGCTGACTTGGATCTCTATAGGCCCAGGCTGGCTTCGAACTCAGTGATTCTCCTATCTCTGCCTCCCAAGTGCTGGGATTAAGGGCCTGTGCTGCCATGCCTGGTCCAACAGTAGAATCTAAAAATTAAACTATATCTATTGACATAATGGACCATCAGATTAGTACAAAGGTCACAATAATATGAATCCAGCATCCTGCAACCTTGAGGAAGAGCCCCTTGGCTGATCTTTTTTTAAAAAATATATACATATATTTATATATATATATATAATATATATATTTATATATATTAAATATATATATATTTATATATATTATATATATTTATATGTATATAATATATATATTATATATATATATATATATATTTTATTGACAACTTCCATAATTGTAAACAATATCCCATGGTAATTCCCTCCCTCCCCCCACTTTTCCCTTTGAAACTCCACTCTCCATCATATTCCCTCCCCCTCTCAATCAGTCTCTCTTTTATTTTGATGTCATTATTTTTTCTTCCTATTATGATGGTCTTGTGTAGGTAGTGTCAGGCACTGTGAGGTCATGGATATCCAGGCTATTTTGTGTCTGGGGGAGCACGTTGTAAGGAGTCCTACCCTTCCTTTGGCTCTTACATTCTTTCTGCCACCTCTTCCACAATGGACCCTGAGCCATGGAAAGTGTGATTGAGATACTTCAGTGCTGAGCACTCCTCTGTCACTTCTTCTCAGCACCATGGTGCCTTCTGAGTCATCCTAAGGTCACTGTCATCTGAAAAGAGAAGGTTCTCTAACCAAAAGCGAGAGTAGCATTAATATATGGGTATGAACATTAAGAGAAGTGCATACTAGGCAGTTCGGTGAGCATAGTATATACTTTTAGCCAGACAGCAGCAGATGTTACACCCTAGGGGTCATGACTACCCCTGTTGTAGGCTTTTAGTGTCAGGGATGTATTCCCTCCCATGGAGCGGGACTCCAGTCCAATTAGAGGGCGGTTGGTTTCCCCCATACCAGACATGCCACTATTGCACCCATTGGCTCATTTGGCCTGGCTGGCCAAATATAAGGCTTGCAGTGTCCACTATTGGGTATCTTCACTGATTATTTCTCTCTCTACCATTGAACTGCATGCAGCATGCCCCCCCCCGCCCAGCTTTCTGTCAGCTGGTCTACATGGAGGAGGTTATCAGCTCGGTTCCAGTAGGATTTCTCAGTGACCTTGAAGCCCAAGTATGTGGAGTCTTCAGCAATAGGGTCTTACCATCGATTTCTGGTAGGAAACCAAGGGCCTTGTCAGTGGCCTGTAATGTTTTGGGGCCATCAGGGACCTCCTTGGCCAACAACTCACTGGAAGGTATCCCATCCCTGACACTGAAAATTTTGCTAAACAATTTTTTTTTGCTAAACAAATGGAGTGGTCCATTGTCCAAAAAAGTAGGTTTCCATATAATTTACTTATATCATCTTAGATTTTGATTAGCCCTCCCTCTGTCTTTCCTTTACTCAAATCTCTTCCCCTGACTCTCTTAGGCCTTTTCACCCCCATTAATCTGTTCTTCTACTTACATATATACAATACCATCCTATTAAGTCTCCCCTCACTTCCTTTCTATTCCCTTTATGTCTCCCTTCTAGCTTAACTGGCCTCTGCTACTGAGTTTTCTTTCTACTCACACAGAAGTCCAGTCATTTGTAGCTAGGATCCACATATGAGAGAACATGCGACATTTAGTTTTCTGGGACTGGGTTAGCTCACTTAGTATAATCCTTTCCAGATCCATCCATTTTCCTGCAAATTTCATAACTTCATTTTTCTTTACTGCTGAGTAGAACTCCATTGTATAAATGTGCCATATCTTCATTACTTCATTCACTGATCTTTTTAAAAAAATATTTTGTTTATGTGCAAGGAGGGAGGGAAAGGAGAGAAAGAGAAAACATGGATGCTCCAGGGACTCCTGCTGCTGCAAACAACCTCCAGATGTATGTGCCACTTTGTGCACCTGGCTTTATGTGGCTACTGGGGAATTGAACCCTGGCCTGACAGGCTTTGCAAGCAAGCATCTTTAACCACTGAGCCATCTCATTTCCCCAGCCCAGTCGTGATCTTTTGTTGTTTACTTTGAAAACTATCTTGTTGCAATACAATTTCCACTGCAATACAACCCACTCCTTTTAAATACATGGTAAGTTTGGGATGTTGCATTCAGCTGTGTAACCGTCACCACCATCATGACACAGAATGTATCCATCCCATCATCCCACTCCCAAAGCTGCCCATACCCCTTTGTGCCCCACCATCTCTCAGCCACAGCAAACACGGTTCTGCTAGCTGTTCCTACACTGTTGGCTTGTCTAGGATGTCACGATGGAATCCTTCTATACGCCCTGTTCATCTTCTCTCAGTAAGAGGTGTTTGCGATCCGCTCAGAATGTTTCCTGTATCAGTACTTCGTACTTACTGCTCTGCGTGGTACCCGTAGCATGCAGGTTACCATTGCTTATTTATTCCCCCAACTGATGCGCATTTGCGTCGCTCCAGATTTGGGCTGCAGTGTGTAATGGCAGCGTGAGCATCAGTGGGCAGGTGAGTCTGCCAGAAGGGGGGTTGTTGGTTCACTGGCAAGTGCATCTTTTTTTTCCTTCTTCTTCTGGTTTTGCTCTGGCCCAGGCTGACCTGGAATTCACTATGGAGTCTCAGGCTGGCCTCAAACTCTCAGTGATCCTCCTACCTCTGCCTCTTGAGTGCTGGGATCAAAGGCGTGCGCCACCACGCCTGGCAGCAAATGCATCTTTATAGTGCCTTGACCCTGGGGTTTTCTGTGTGGCTGTATTCTTTGCATGGCATCCAGCAGTGTATGCCATCTTTGTAACTGACCATCACCATTCTTGACAATCGAGCCATCTAGTAGATGGATAATGGCCTCTTACTTTTCAGTTTGACCTTCCTGGATGACCTAATACTGCTGAGAGCTTTCCCTGTGCTTCTAGGCCACTCATTTATCTTATTATATGAATTGCTCATATCTTTGGCCCATTTATTCCTTTTTATTATTGAGTCTCAAGGGTTCTTTATATAGTCTGGATAGAAAAAGTTCACTCTCAGATAGATGTTTTGCCAGCATTTTCTTTCAAACTGTGGCTTGTCTTTTTGCTTTCTTAGCTCTGCCATTTGAGCAGCAAAAGCTTTTAATCTTGATGAAATCTACTTTATCTCTTTTTAAAAATGTGATTCGGGCTGGCTGTGTCTTATTAATGAAATAATTGCCTAATCCAAAATTTAGAGTAATCCAAATGTGCTTTTGATAGTTTATGCTCTTGCAGTTACAGTTACACTGATCCAGTTAAGTTTTCTCTTTTTATTTTATTTATTTGCAAGTAGAGAGAGAAGAGAGTCAGACAGAGAGAATGGGCATGCTAGGGCCTCTAGCAAATGACCTCCAGACACATGTGCCATTTTGTGCATCTGGCTTTATATGGGTGCTGGGGACTCGAACCTGGGTTGTTATGCTTTGCAGGAAAGTGCCTTAACCACTGAGCAATCTTTTCAGCCCCATTCACCTTTTTTTTTTTCTTTTTGGTGAAACCACTGTGGCTGCCCATCCACAGAACTTTTTTCTCTTGCATTTGGAAACTATACCCACTAAACAATAACTCCATGTTCATCCCCCACCCCAAACCCTTGGCAACTCTTTTCTGTCTCCATGAGTTTTTTGGGTAACTCTCCGAAGTCGAGTCAGAAGTACATCAACACATAAAGAAAATGTGGTTTGCATGCACAGTGGAATTTTGTTCAACCAGAAAGAAGGAAATTAGGACATTTGTAAGAAGTGGGTGGAGCTGGAGAACATTATGTTAAATGAACTAATCCAGACTCAGAAAGACAGGTATAGGTTTCTTTTCCTCTGCAGAATCTAGATTTTAAGAAATGTACATAGAGGACATGAAAGTGGGTGGGAACTTTGTGAAAGAAGGGATCGAGACAGGAGAGGTGGAAGTGAAGGCCCGGTAGCAAATGGGGGGAGGGGGCAAGGAAGGCTGCGGGGGGCGGGGGTCAGAACTGGGAACAGTACGGCACAGAAACCCCTTGGAAGAGGAAGCAAGCCGCAGGGCACCGGCTGGAGAGAGACATTCCCTGTGCCTTCAGCGTTCTGTCGCGGATGTGTGAGGGATTCAGGAGGTCCACCCCTCTCTGAGGAGCTAATGACCCTGCGCATTATTGCCACTGGAGGAGCCCAGCACATAACCCCTAGAGTAAGGAACTCTAATGAAAATTACTGGATCACCAAAACCAAATTTTTTTAATTTCATTTCTTTTTTCAAGGTAGGATCTTACTCTAGCCCAAGCCGACCTGGAATTTACTATGTAGTCTCAGGGTGGCCTTGAACTCACAGTGATCCTCCTACCTCTGCCTCCTGGGTGCTGGGATTAAAGGTATATGCCACCACGTCTGGCCCAATTTTTTTTTTAAAGTATACGGGACTAGGAAAGAGGAAAGTGGGCTGGAGAGATGGCTTACCGGTTAAGGTGCTTGCCTGCAAAGCCTTAGGACCTGGGTTCAGTTCCTCAGGGCACATGTAAAGCCAGATGCATAATGTAGCACATGCATCTGGCGTTCATTTGTAGCAGCAGGAGGCCCTGGCATGCCCATTCTCTATATATATCTGCCTCTCTTTCTTATAAATAAATAAAATAGTTTAAGAAATTAGGTAAGTGGGAGTTTGCAGGGCCAAGAAACGAATATGTACAAAATACATATGTGGGTGAAATTTTCAAAGATTTTAAAAAAAAAAAGACCTTCCACATGACAGAGTGGGACTTCCTGCTCACCCACAGGGCAGTGAGTCACCATTTGGGTTTGTAGTCACCAGGTGAATGCTGTAGTCCTGCGTGGTCTGGGCCCATACCCAGTGCTTGCCTTTCATTCCTCTGTCACACAGGAAGCTGAGCCTGGGGACTGTCTTCTCCAGGCTCCCACACCAGCTGTCTGCTGCCTGGATGTGACCAGGGAAAGGTTCCTAGGGGCGCAATGGGAAAGTGCAAAAGTCAGGGTCTGTCCTAGCTCCTTCTGGGCCACTATGAGTGAGTTTCCCTCAATGCCCTGGCTTGGCTGAGAGACTCCTAGTGGTTCCAGCCTCCACCAGAGGTCTGGTCCCAGAGTTTAAGTTGAGTGACTTCCTACTTCTATGAACCTTGGGGTCTACTTTTCCTTACCTCTACCACCTGGGTAGCCAGCTTCTTGCCTCCAGATTCCCTCGCTGTACATACTCGGCAGGTTTTCTGCTATCCCAATCAGCTCCTGACTGGCAGGGAGGGCCGAGAGTCACTTTCCACTGCCTTCTCCCCCCCCCCCACCCACCATTCCTCCTTGCACCCTGTTCTGCTCCTTACTTCTCCCCTGGAAGCATCTGGAGTTACCTACGCTGTGGGTGACAGCAGTAGGCCCACCCTCTCTTTTGGATGGATTTCTCCTGGTCAAATTAGCAAGTAAATGTTAGCACCCTAGGGACACCTGTCAACTCCGTCTTCTTTAAGAATGGTGATTTAAAAAAAATTTTTATTTTGTTCATTTTTATTTATTTAGTTGAGAGCGACAGAGAGAGAAAGAGGCAGATAGAAAGAATGGCCTCCAGGGCCTCCAGCCACTGCATAGAAACTCCAGATGCGTGTGCCCCCTTGTGCGTCTGGCTAACGTGGGTCCTGGGGAATCAAGCCTTAAACTGGGGTCCTTAGGCTTCACAGGCAAGCGCTTAACCACTAAGCCATCTCTCCAGCCCAAGAATGGTGAGTTTTGAATTTGTCCAGCTCCTCACACTGAACTGGCTCCCAAAATCTGGACAAGGAATACTAGATTTTAGTCTCCCTCAGGCTCTGACAGTGAGTTGGAAAGAGGTTAGATTCATGATGCCAATACAGTCTAGCCAAGAGAAGCCCGTCTCCCCCATGGGCCAGCATGTCAGGGGAGGACTTACTTTCACCCTGTCTCCCCAAACATCTGTGTGTGTATGTGTCTGTGTGTGTGTGTGTTGCAGTCAGGTTCACATTGCTGATAGAAATCACCCAACCAAGAGCAGCTACGGGAAAAAAAAGGTTTATTTTGGCTTACAGGCTCAAGAAGGAAGTTCCATGATGGCAGGGAAAACAATGGCATGAGCAGAGGGTGGACATCAACCCCTGGCCAACATCAGGTGGAAAATAGCAACAGGAGAGTGTGCCAAACACTGGCATAGGGACACTGGCTATAACACCCATAAGCCCCGCCCCCAATAATACACTCTGTCCAGGAGACATTAATTCCCAAATCTCCATCAGCTAGGGATCTAGCATTCAGAAAACCTAAGTATATGGGGGACACCTGAATCAAACCACCACAGTGTGTATGTAATATTTTTATTTATTTATTTGCAAGAAGAGCGAGGCGGGAGAGAGAGAATGGGCACACCGGGGCCTCCTCCTGCAAATGAACTGCAGATGCATGGGCCACTGTGTGCATCTGGCTTTATGTGGGCGCAGGGGAATCAAACCTAGACCATCAGGCTTTGCAGACAAGTGCCTTAACCGTGCTGAGTCTTCTCTCCAGCCCACCACTTGAATTTCTGAATGCATTTTTTTTAACAAGGTATTTGAGATCCTTGGATTATGTAGCCAGGTGCCGCCTTTTCTGGGGTCCCTTTCAGAAAGCTAGTCAAATTCCACGCGGCTGGACCATGTCTGTGGGCGTGGGATCCTTGGGAAATTTAAGGTGGGCAGAATAAGCAAACACATTCCGGGAAGTTCTCCATGCGGACAGCAGAGGGCAGCAAGCTGCCGCGCCAATATGGTTCACCCGGGAGGATCAGTGAGCGAGACCACTTCTCTGAAGGTTTATGTCGCGGTGCAACAGGCCACAGGCGTGGCAGATGCAGGTGATTATCTTTATGTTTTTAACTGCTGACAACTAGAAATCAGGCATGGATGCATAGTGCTACATGACAACAAACCCAATGTTGGGAAAGCTAAAACAGGAGGATCATGAACTTGAGACCGACCTGGGCTACATGGTTTCAGGCCAGCTCAATTACATAGATAGACCCTGTCTCAAAAAGTAGAGGGTCTGGGGTGGTAGCTGGCTTTGGGCTTGCCTATCATGCATGAAGTTATGGGCTTGATAAACAGGGCATGCCGGCACATGCCTATAACCCTAGTACTTGGGGGTTGGAGGCAAGAGGATCAAAAGTTCAAGATTAGCCGGGCATGGTGGCGCACGCCTTTAATCCCAGCTCTCAGGAGGCAGAGGTAGGATGATCGCTGTGAGTTTGAGGCCACCCTGAGACTATACGGTTAATCCCAGGTCAGCCTGGACCAGAGTGAGACCCTACCTCGAAAAACAAAACAAAACAAAAAAAAAGAAAGAAAAAGAAAAAAAATAGTTCAAGATTGTCTTTGGTTACAATAGTCAGTTTGAGGCCATCCTGGGCTATGTGAGACCCTGAGTTGAAATAAATAAGTATGTAAATAAATAGCACAGAACCCTTCTCCTTATACCACCACAAACATGGGCTGGAGAGAGGGCTCAGCAGTTAAGGTGATTAGCAGTGAAGTTATCTGTAAAAACTAACAGCCCTGGTTCGATTCTCCAGTACCCTTGTAAAGCCATATGCAAAAAGTGGCTCATGCATCTGGAGTTCCTTTGCAGTGTCAAGGGGCCTGTACATGTCCATTCGCTCTCTTCTCTCTCACTCTTGCTCTCTGTCTTTTGCTCTCTGCTTGCCAAATATATGCACACACACATATACATATACACACACACACACACACACACACACACACACACACACACACACATATATATAATACACACACACACATATGTCCAGAGGCTGTCAGCCATGATTGTGCATGCTGCCCACCACTCCTGTGAAACCTGCCCATCTGCCTTGAATTGCAGCTGTCCCTGACTTGGACAGCGTCAGCCAGGGCAGATGTAGCATCATCTACTGTAGTGCTCCTGAAAACAGACCTGTTCCCAAGCCTTCCGAGGTGCCAGATGAAGAGTCTGTCATAGGCTGCTCTTCATCAGTTCCTTTTCTGTATTTTCCTCACGGGGACACTGGACTCAAAATGTAACTCCATGCAACTCACCCAAGGCCGCACACAACGACAGTGGAAGAAGGTAGATTTGAACCCTCACCCACCTAGTTTCTAAGGATATGCTTTCCACAAATCTAATGCGCTTCCATGAAAGGAGACAAAAAAGAGAGAAAGAGACAGAGAAATGCCATTTGGCTTTGTCTGAGAAATCTGTTTGAAGCGGCAGTCCCTTGGGCTGTGCCTTGCTCTTTGCAAGTCACAGTGGCTGTGTGCAGATGGAGCAGCTTGTTGCCTGTGGCCTGGTTCGCGTCTCGTCCTTCAAAGGGATTCTCAACCTTTGGGTTGTTACAAGCAGCCTACAGCCGCCGGTGCACTCCGCCATTCTAAGAAACTCAGCTTGGATTGCAGCCCAGTGCAAACGACCTTCGTTGCGTTAGCTCCCACATTTCTTTATTTTTAATTTTATTTTTATTTATTTGTGAGAAAGAGAGAGAGAGAAGTGAGTGTGCCAGGACCTCTAGCCACTGCAGATGAGCTCCAGATGTATGCACTATCATGTGCATCTGGCTTACTTGGGTTCTGGGGACTTGAACCTGGGTTCTTAGGCTTCACAAGGCAAGTGCCTTAACCGCTAAGCCATCTCTCCAGCCCACAGCTCCCACATTTGCAGGTAGACAGGAAGAGTTCGGTGAAGACAGGTTAGATTTTAGGTGCTCAGCTTCAAAACATAACTAATGTCAAAAGAAGACTGCTGAAAATGTTTTATGATTCATTCAGATGTTATTTTAGTTCTTTTGCATGTGATACGTTTGCATTTGAGAGGGGTGCATGTGTGTGGGGGTGCAGGCATGCACGTGTGGAGGTCAGAGGATAATCTCAAATGTTATCCTCAGGTATGCTGTCCAACTCATAAAACAATTTTTTTTTGTTTTGAGATAGGATCTCTATTGGCCAATTACTCTAGACTGGCTGGCCAGTAAGTTCCAGGTGTCCTGTTTCCACCTTTCCAGTGTTGGGTTACAGATGTGTGCCACCATGCCTGGCATATATGTGGGCACTGAGGATACAACTCAGGTTCTTACGCTTGCAAAGCGAGCACGTTACTCACTGAACACAAAGTTTCGTATTCAATAGAAATGTATTTTGGGGTCTGCAGACTCCGGGATGGGGCAGAGCTCCTCAACAGTGGACGCAGAGCCTGTGGCAGGGAAAGGTCGCGCTTCACGGAGGAGTCAAAACTCTGCTCCGTCAGCCGGCCTTAGCACTCGCCAGGTGCACGATTGCACATGTGAACGTGATGATTGTGCAAGGAGCACGGCCAGATCGTCCACCCTGGACTCACACCTGACTTCTCACTGGCCAGCTGTGTGTCTCTAGGATGCTGACTCCAGTTCGCTGAGCCTCAGTTTTCTTCCCCATGAAATGGGATGACAGTGATGGCGTTGTGTTAGGAAGATACATGGGGTTGTGGATGCCGACTAGTGATGAAGCACTGGGCCCTTGAACATCAGTCCCCTCCTCCATGCCCAGCCCCGTGTAGACACCTTGTCCCCGACATGCTTCTCCTAGACCTTCTCAGATGTTTTCAAAAGAAAGGCACATTCTAAACCCATGAACCATAGCAGAAGTGAGCCAAAGGCCCTTCCTTTGTCCCCATTGTATTTCCTCGGGCCCTTGGGCTGAAGAGACAGAAGATGCTTCTGGGGTCCCAGCTGAGGGAAGCCGTGCTCCTTCCCACGCTGAGCTGGACTTAGATTCTTCTGGCATTGGGCAGAGCGTGAACTCAATGAACACAGTCTCTGTGACTGTGGGAAGGGCCACCTGTCACTTTCCCATGGGGTGGGAGCCTCCGGGAGTGGGACTGTATGGAAGCCCCCTAAGGACAAAGCTGGACCCTTCCCCGTTGAGCTGGGCAGCAGCCAAGAGACCTCTAAGTAAAGGATTCCGGTTCCAGCTCTGATCAGTTGACACCCTTTGGGAGACAGCCTGCTCTGGGAAGGTCTGAGTACCGCAGACGCTCCTGCGGGGGTGGGGGAGCCCTGCTCCTCCAAAACACCTCTCTCCAACGCAGACTTGGGCCTCTTTTCCGTGCGCCTAACAAAAATCACACTTCTGCATGCCCCAACTCTGAACCCAAACCCTGGCACAAGAGCTAGTGTCATGCCAGAAGGGTCACGTTTTAGGGACACAAGAGTATTGCAAACAGCTCTGAAATGCAGCATTCCAACCTTACCCACAAGGCTATTTTCTGTGGCCAAGATGCCTTACTTAATACTCTGTAATGTCTTAGATGTTAAACGCCCCCTGCACGGAGTATACAACTTGGAACTGGGCTTCAAAGGTGTTTGTTATCAGTTTTACAGTTAAACCAGAAAGAGCCTCTCTTCCCAGTGGATATAGGTACAGGTATTTGTGAAAGGAAGTGCCAAGCTGGATTTATCAAGGCACTCCTCACCTGAAACCTTAGGAGTTGCCTCCAATCCTTTTTGGAATGAGACCGGTATGAAAAGTGATAAGTGCAAATCTGATTAAAATATTATCATGAAAATGCAGATTAGTGTCAATTGGATCCAAGATTTAAAAAAAAAAAAACTCAGAAAGGAGATTTATACAGGAAAAAAAAAAAATTAGCCTTAAGATCATAGAGCGTGGAGGCATTGATTGCTAGATTTGGAGTGGAGATAGGGAAGAAGTGGGTGGGTCTGGAAAGCACGTTATCTCGCAAACTGCAGTCTCTGAGTCTCTGTGGGTGGGTGGCCTGGCACAGGCGGTGGGCCCCCGAGGGGCTCTTATCCATAGAGGTAAAAGAACCTTCGGGGGGGGGGGGACTGAATTGCCCCTGAGAGGAGCCTGCCCAGAAGGCCGACTTGAGAACTTAACCCTTAACTCTTCTCTTCCGTCTCTTTCTTTAGCCTTTGCCCTCTCTCCCCACACCCTCTCTGGAGTTTCAAGGGGTTCGAGTGGCATTCCACAGCCCCCCTTCCTCCTCTGGTCAGGAGCCATGTGTGAATGGCAACTTAAAGCCTGTTTCTTCTGCTCTTGCCTTGGTGGGGGTGCACCCTCCCATCTCCAGTTTAATCTTTTCATAAGTAGTTTCTGAATTCCTGTACCATGAGTACTTCTTTTAACTTGGTCCTGGCTACAAAACAGTCACATTTGAGGATCCTTGGTGATTGGCTGGTATGGGTACAATCCCTGTGTAGTCCCTCAATGGGAGTTTCCCTCCTTAAGGTCCTCAGTGCCTATTACTGACCCCATTTTAGGGCTCCAAGGCCATACCTCTGACATACCATCCTGGAAGGCTGGGTATCTTCTTAAACCACAGTTGAGAACTGACATTTATTACTTGTTTGATGTCCATTTTGTCTGAAGCAGGGTCTCACTCTATAGCCCAGGCTAGCCTTGAACTCACGGTGATTCTTTTGTTGTTGTTATTTTTATTTATTTACTTGAGAGCGACAGACAGAGAGAGAAAGAGGCAGCTAGAAAGAGAGAGAATGGGCGTGCCAGAGCCTCCAGCCACTGCAAACGAACTCCAGACGCGTGCATCCCCTTGTGCATCTGGCTAACGTGGGACCTGGGGAATTGACTCTCGAACTGGGGTCCTTAGGCTTCGCAGGTAAGCGCTTAACCGCTAAGCCATCTCTCCAGCCCACTCATGGTGATTCTTTCACCTCAGCCTCCTGAGTGCTCGGATTAAAGGCGTGCACCACCACACACAGTTGACAACTGACATTTATTGAACCTTTCATATATTGAATTCCTACCATATGCAGCATTTTTGGAAGGTAGTGTTGGCCCCACTTCTATAGGTTTAGGACTTCAGAAAATGTTTATTAAAGAGAAAAAGCAATAATTACAATAGAGGCAGGAAGAGATGGTGGGGGTGGGGCGGGCACAGCCCCTTGCTTCTGGCTGAGGCTGCTCTTGAGATGGCAGTGTGCTGAGATGCTGCAGGTCCTGGCAGAATTTGCTGGGAGGTCATTCTGTCCTTGCAGAATGGAGCTCCGCAGACCCTCCTCCTGTGGCCGAGGCTGAGGCGCCCTCACACCCCACCCTCCTCCATGGGATCCAACCTGGAGTGATGATCCGGAAAGCAGTTTACAAGCCGGATCCCCTCGACATGGGTTCCAGCAAGTCTTGGCGGGCAGGCGTCTGCTGGCTGGGGGCACGGGGGTGGCGAGGCCCTTACTGGCTGGCACGGGAACAGAACACCTGCGGGCCCCGTAACTGTCCCCAGCCCGCCCTCTGCGGCAATCTCCTGCTGATCTCGCGTTCCAGCTCAGATGCAAGGGAGGGAGATCAGACATGAAATTCCAGAGGCTGAAAATTCCTCCCACAAAGGACATACCTCTCCCCCCCCCCCACCGCGCCTCCCTTCTGATTTCCAATGAAGCAGAAATCTCAACTCTTCAGGGCAAATTTTCAAAGCTGAGTAACTACCTATTAGACACTTAAGTCCTGTTATTTGTTAACAGCACTTGAATGAGTAACTGGCTTTCCTCGCTTTGAAATGGATCCTGAACTAGGAGAGCAGCGGGGATTACAGATGAAAAAGGCCTGGACAGCGACTGCTGCAGACTGGCCTTCCCTTCCGAGGCTGGTGCAAACGACGACTTTCCTTCGGGGAATGCAGCCAGGGCTGGTTTCTGGGGGAATGGGGAACAAAGAGGTGCCCGGGCTGCTGGGAGAAGCGGAGGTCACCCTGCTTGACCATGCCGTGAGTGTTGCTCAGGACCTGCCTGTTGGTCGCCTGCTTCAGACACATGCAAGGTGATGTGCACCTGCGTCTCCCAAGCTGTTGAGAGAAACAGACCTACACTTCCAGACCAGAGCAGGGGTCAACTGGAAGAAGAGGTTCTGAGAACACCCGAGGCTCCCATCCTGCTCCATCTCAGCTAGTCACCTTCACCCCACCATGGCCCTCCCCCTCCCTTCCCCCAGGGCTGACCTTGGCTGAGGGACCCCGCAACAAGTGGGTGTTCTGAACAGTCTCCAGGACACTCTAGCCAGCCCTGCTGCCCCTGTGCCCCGTGGGGGCTGACTGCAGAATTGTCAGTCAAAGAAGGATGCTCCCCGAAATCAAGGAAGGGTGTCTGAAACCTGAGAGATTTCACAAGTAGATTTGAGCCACATTGCAGACCCAGTCCCTTAGTGCCATAATCTCTTGTTGCTGAGAGCTCAAAAGGTCAAGAAAAACAAAGAAACAAAAAAAAAAAAAAAAAAAACTTTAAAATTCTGCAAGATCAAAGTCCCCAAGATATAATTCTGGAAAATTTTTTTAAATGTATAAAAGACGTTTGTTTACCTTAAAAGAATACAAACCAGATGTGGTGGCTCATGCCACTAATCCCAGCACCATGGAGGCTGAGACAAGAGGAACTCTGCAAGTTGGAGGCCATCCTGGGTTCCTGGGCTACAGAGTGAATTCCAGGCCAGCCAGCATGAACTGTACAGTAAGTCTCTTCTCAAAGAAAACCCCACAAAAGGGCTGCAATATATGGGGCTGGGGGGTGGCTCAGTGGTTAAAGGCACTTGCTTACATGTCTACCAGCCTCAGTTCATTTCCTCAACACCCATGTAAAGCCAGAGGCAAAGTGGCACATGCCTCTGTGATGCCAGTGTGCCTATGGAATGGGAGAGAGAGCCAGGAGAAGTTGGAAGCTCCCAGGCCAACTATGAGAGACCCTGTCTCAAAGAACATGGAAAGCCAGGTGTGGCGGCGCACACCTTTAACCCCAGAGCTCAGGAGGCAGAAGTAGGAGGATCACTGTGACTTTGAGGCCATTCTGATGCTACACAGTGAATTCCAGGTTAGCCTAGGCTAGAGAGAGACTCTACCTCAGAAACAAACAAAATAATAAATAAATAAAAAGAGAAAAGAAGAAGAAGGAAGAAGAAGAAAAGGACAAACACTCTAAGGTTGTCCTCAGGCTTCCCCACATATACCAGGTCATGAATGCCTCTATCCAGACACGCAATCATACACATCCACACATACATACAAACACACACAAATAATTCTAAAAGTTTATATTGAAATGGTTTATATTAAATATATATAAGTATATATAAGCATTTGTTTGAGAAATGAGACCATGATAAAACATTAAAATTTTTTTAATATTTTATTTTGCAAGGAGAGAAAGAGCGAGAAAATGAGTGCACCATGGCCTCTAGCCACTGATTATGAACTCTAGATATATGCACCACTTTGTGCATCTGGCTTTACATCAGTACTGGGGAACCAAACCTGGGTCCTTAGGTTTCGTTGGCAAGTGCCTTAACCCCTGAGCCATCTCTCCAGACCCATGATAAAGCATTTTATAGGCAACTTCACACAATAAAACATGCAATCATCACTTTTGACATTTGTATTTATTTATTTGTAAGAGGGAAGGAGAGAGAATGGGTGCACCAGGGTCCACTGCAAATGAACTCCAGAAGCATGTGCCATTTTGTGCAGCTGGCTTTGTGTGGGTACTGGGGAGTTGAACTCAGACCACCAGGCTTTGCAGACAAGGGTCTGTAGCTGTGAAGCATCTCCCCAGCGCTCAGGATGTGTCTTTGCAAGCAGAACAACTCAGGTACATCAAAGAGTGATACGGGTTATGAACAGATGAACCATATTCATACAAAATAGGGGCGGAAAGCAAAATGAATCTGGTGGATGGTAGTCATGGGCACCTGGCTCCGACTTTTGTCGGTCACCTGTAATGCTATGATGGAACCCCTCCCCCCACCCCAAGGCTTTTAACAGAATCTATCTGTGATGGTTAAATTCTGTTGTCAACTTGATCTGATTCGGAATCCACAGACACTCCTCTTGGGTGGGTCTCTGAAGTTGCTTCCAGGAAGTGTTGACTGAAGGAGGAAGTCCTTCCTCTGGAGTGAGCCCTAACCCCAGAGTGGGCGGCCCTCCTGGTGGGGGGCTTTATGTAAGGAAGCCCTGGGAGGAAAGAGCCCCTTCCTTGCACCTGGCACGGGCACTGCTTGCTGGCGAGTGCCTTCACTGTACATGTATCCATTCTGTTCAGCTACCCTTCCTCGCCATTGGAACCAAGTTTCCTCAGCCTTCCAATGAGGGCTGAAGACCAGCAGCTCTCCAGGAATCTTCTAGGCCTCCAGTGCTAGAGTGGGACTGCTGAGGCATCCGGCCTCATGGACTGAGGAGCTACCGGGTTCCTTGACTCTCCAGCCAGCAGACGGCTGCTGTTTGGCTGCTGTAAGCTAGTCCAATCATTTCCCTTCTTAACACAATTCATTCTATCTGTTTTATTCCCCTAGAGAGTGTAGGTTTTAATATTGCAGCTCATGCACTTAAACGAGATGCCAAGAGTTTATATGATTGGTTGGCTGAAGTATGGATCCAAAGGTGGCCTATTGTGAACGAGTTGCTTTGGGTGACTAAGATGCAATGGGTCTGACTGAATCTCTGAGTGACAGTGACCAAATGGCAGTGCTGAGTCACGAAAGGTGAGGCGAGCATGTTTACTGTAGTGGGCAGTAGAGGCAAAGCAATGCTCACAACGGTGACTCGTGTGGACCTTCGGTACTTTGATTAATCCTGGTGTTCCCAGATGTGAAACAGATAAGATGGTACTAGGTTCCTGCTTGATCTGTGTATTAGTCAGGGTTCTCTAGAGGAACAGAATTACTAGAATGAATTATTTTATAAAGGGAATTTATTGGATTATCTTACAGTAGTCCAATAGCAGTTGCAGGTCCGAGAATCACCGAACCTGGTAGCTGCTCAGTCCATGTGGCCGGATCCTCAGCAGTCCTGACCCGGCACTGCAGATGGTGCTGGAAAGCCTGGAGGCCTCCTGAGGAGCCGCTGGGTTTCGATCCACGTGGGTCTTCAGTTGATGTTGGTCTTTAGTCCGCACTGGTCTTCAATCCACGCTAGAAGGTAGGGAGCAGCTCCAGCAGGCAAGTGGAAGGAAGGAAGGAAAAAAGGGAACTCTTCTACCCAGAGCTTCTTTACATCAAGTCCCTCTCTGAGCGGGGCCACCCACACTGGGGGAAGGGCTCACCCGGGGAGAAAGACCTCCTCCTTTAGTGGATCCTTCCTAGAAGCAGCCTGTGGATTACTAAACAGATCAAGTTGACAACACCTTAACTATCACAATCTGTATAAGCAGAAAAGTTCCAGAACAAAGGAACAAGAGGCTGCTTTGAGTCACAGCAACAGAGAGTCAAGGCCTCTTAATCCGTTTCCAGACTGGAGTCAGTTTACAGATCTAGAACCCACTGAATGAAGCGGTGGCTGGGTCCCCTTGAGGAAGGACCCTCCTACCACCCCCAACATTTCAATATTCAGCTTAGTCCTATCCCTCCTCAGAGAGGCCTGTGGCCTTTTGCTAGGGTAACTGTACACTGGGGAAAAGGAAATAATCAGACCTTTTGTGGCCTACTGGACACTGGCTCTGAATTGACATTGATCCCAGGAGACCCCAAACAGCACCGTGTCCCCTCCAGTTAAAGCAGGTGCTTATGGAGGTCAGATGACCAGTGGAGTGTGTCAAACGTTTGACTGACAGTGGGTCCAGTGGGTCCCTGAACTCACCCTGTGGTTATTTCCCCAGTACCAGAAGGCATAATTGGGATAGATATGCTTGGGAGTTGGCAGAACCCCCACATTGGTTCCCTGATTTGTGGAGTGAGGGCTGTGGTTGGAAAGACCAGATGGAATCCATAGGCGCTTCCTCTACCAGGGAAAGTGGTGAATCAAAAACAGTATCACATCCCTTGGGGGGGGTAATGCCACTATAAAGGACTTGAAAGATGCAGGGGTGGTGGTTCCACCTCGTCTTCCTTTCACTGTATTTGGCCTGTTCAGAAGACAGATCGATCCTGGAGAATGACAGCTGATTATTGTAAACTTAATCAAGTGGTGACTCCAAATGCAGCTGCTATGCCAGAAGTGGCTTCTTTTTTTTAAAAAATAATCAGTATTTATTTATGTGAGAGAGATAGAGAGCAGATAGAAAGAATGAGCATGCCAGGGCCTCCGGCCACTGTAGACAAACTTCAGACACACGGGCCCCTTGTGCGCCTGGCTTCCATTGGTCCTGGGTAATGGAACCTGGCTCCGTAGGCTTCAAAGGCAAGTGCCTTGCCTGCTGAGCCATCTCTCCAGTCCCCAGCTGCTATAGTTGATCAGGTTAACATATCTCCTGGAACATGGTAGGCAGCTCTTGATTTTGGGAATGCTTTCTTCTCCATACTGGTCCATGAGGACCTCCAAAAGCAACATGCCTTCAGTTGGCAAGGTCGGCAGTACACTTTTATTTTTTGTTTTTTTGAGGTAGGGTCTCACTCTAGCCCAAGCTGACCTGGGATTCACTATGGAGTCTCAGGGTGGCCTCGAACTCACTCACAGCAATCCTCCTACCTCTGCCTCCCGAGTGCAGGGATTAAAGGTGTGCACCACCACGCCCGACTGGCAGTACACTTTTCTATGGTCTTTCCCTCCTTCAGAATTTGTTTTTCTACACACCCCCTTTTTTATCCCTAGGTTTCTTTTTCATCTTTCTATTTTCTATTTTCTTTTTTTTTCTAGAATTTTTTTTATTAGTTTTCTATTCTGCAAGTACAGTCAGTTTGGTACCATTATTAGGCTCATCTGTGACCTACCCCCTCCCCATTGGCCCCTCCTTGTTGAGGTATATGGGTCGTGCATTGTGGAGTTAGCCACAGTTATTGGTACGATAGATGTCTCTGCATATCCTGACCCAACATGTGGCTCTGACATTCTTTCCGCCCCCTCTTCCACAAAATTTCCCTGAGCCATGTTGGGTTCATTTTTGGTCTGCTTCAGTGATGAGGTGTTGGGGGCCTCTGAGGCTCTGGCTCTCTGATTTGGGAGGCGTTGATTTTTCTTTGTTGGTCTCCTTCCCCTTTGTGCTGGTATCCAGTTCATCAGGAAAACAGCACCCTTGTTGTTTTGCCAATTTTCCTTAGTTTCAGTCGGGGCGCTTTTGAAGTATGATGGGGTGGCTCTCTCCTTAGGATCTGCATCTGTCTATCTTTCCCCGGGATTTGCAACACAGCTAGGCGGTCACCATCTTGGCCAGAAGTCTTTTTCTGGAAATTTTGACTTCCAGGATTTTAGTCCCACTGCGTTGTGAGCTTGGTGACTAGATTTTTAAGGGTCTGGATCTTCTGGTTTCTCCGGAACTCAGGCTTGCGGCATTTGAGGTGAGCTTTGGGGAATATAGTTGTGGTGGTTTGGACCAGGTAGGCCCCATAAATTCATGTATTTTGAATGCTTGGTCCCCAGTTGGTGGGAATTTGAAAGGTGGAGCTTGCTGGAGGAGGAGCTGGTGGGGGGCAAGCTTAGGGCTGGTACAGCCAGCTCTTCTTGCTACAGTTCAGCTCCCTCCCCTGCTGCTGTTTTCCACCTGAGGTGGCAGAGGCGATGCCCAGCCTTTGCTCCTGCCATGCTGCCCCTGCCAGCATGGAGCTTCCCCTCAAGAATGTAAGCTAAGGGCTGGAGAGATGGCTCAGTGGTTAAGGCGCATGCCTGCAAAGCCAAAGGACCCAGGTTGGATTCTCCAGGTCCCACGTAAGCCAGATGCACATGGTGGTGCGTGCATCTGCAGTTTGTTTGCAGTGGCTGGAAGCCCTGGCATGGCCATTCTCACTTTCTCTCTGCTAAATAAATAAATGAAAATAAATCTTAAAAAAAAAAAAAAAAAGAATGGCTGAGCATGATGGTGCACGCCTTTAATCCTAGCACTTGGGAGGCAGAGGTGGGAGGATCACAGTGAGTTCCAGGCCACCCTGAGACTACATGGTGAATTCTGGGTCAGCCTGAACTAGAATGAGATGCTACCTTGAAAAAAAAAACAAAAAACAAACAAAAAAATAAACAAAAAAAGAGGCTGGAGAGATGGCTTAGCAGTTAAGGCATTTGCCTGCAAAGCCAAAGGAGCCCAATAGGATCCACGTAAGTCAGAGGCACAAGGGGGCGCACGCATCTGGAGTTCATTTGCAGTGGCTGGAGGCCCTGGCACGCCCATTCTCTCCTCTCATCCACCTGTTTCTCTCTGTCAAATAAATAAATAAATAAAATATATTTTAAAAAGCAGCACAAGCATCCTGCAATGGCAAAAGACTCGTGTGCACACGTGCAAATAAAAAAAAAGGAATGTAAGCTAAAATAAAAAGCTTTCCCTCTCATCAGCTGCTATTGGTCAGGCGCTCTACCCAGCAATGAGAAGGCAGCTACAACAATAATATGTGCACACGTGGGGCCCAACATGCCCTGTGCCCAGCTTATCGGGAGCGGTGATGGCATAGATCCTGGGCTCCCCAAATTACTGTGCAGCAGCCCCCCGGGGAGCTGTTACTTTCCTAATGCCCAAGTCTCACGTCCCCTGTCCTGCTGCCTCAGCGACACTCCCGAGACAGGACCCACATGGTGGCCACACTGGTGACTAGCAGTGCATGGTGCCAAGCCTCCTCCTTCCTATCCTCTGGTACAAGGATGCCCCTTGAGGCAGAAGCTCCCCCACTTCTTTTGGCAGACAGACTCTACAGTTTGACTTTAAAATCATATTTGTGTGTGTGTGTGTGTGTGTGTGTGTGTATGGGTGTGTATGTGTACTGTGTGTGTATGTGTGCATGTGTGTATGTGTGCGTGTGTGTGTATGGGCGTGCATGTATATTGTGTGTGTATGTGTGTGTGTATGTGTGCATGTGTATGGGTGTGCATGTGTATGTGTGTGTTTGTATGTGTGTGTATATGTGTGCATGTGTGTGCATGTGTATGTGTGTGTGTGTATATGTGTGCATGTGTATGGGTGTGCATGTGTATGTGTGTGTGTATGTGTGTATGTGTCTGTGAATGGGTGTGCGTATATGGGTATATGTGTGCATGTGTATGGGTGTGCATGTGTATTGTGTGTGGTTGTATGTGTGTATGGGTGTGTGTATGAGTGTTTGTGTGAATGGGCATGTATATGGGTGTGTGTGTGTGTGTGTGTGTGTGTGTGTGTGTGGACAACCTGGGATGTTGGTCCTGCCCTTCCACTGTGTCGGAGGCCGAGCACTTTAACCTGCTTTGTGGTTGTGGGTCAGTTGTCTGCCTACACCCCCTCTTTGGCTTCTGACACCCCTCTTTCTCAGCTCTGCTCATGGTGGGAGCATTGAGCCCTGGGATCTAAACTTAGATCACCAGGCTTGGGCAGCAAGTACTTGACTTGTTTTTTAAACTTGACTTTAGACTGCTTATAAAACTCTTTTTTCTTTTAATTTATTCACTTGACACAGAAAGTGGGGAGGGGGAGAGAGAAAGAGACAGACAGTGAGAGAGAAAGAGAGAGAGAGAGAGAGAGAGAGAGAGAGAGAGAGAGAGAGAGAGAATGGGTGCGCCAGGGCCTCCAGCCACTGCAAACGAACTCCAGACGCGTGTGCCCCCTTGTGCATCTGGCTAACGTGGGTCCTGGGGAATTGAATCAGGGTCCTTTGGCTTTGCAGGCAAGTGCCTTAACTGTTGGGCCTTGAGAGGCCCAGATGTGAGGCCTATGAGGCCTAGAGGATCTTCCTGAGCTAGCTACAGTTTGGTGATCTGCCTCGGGCCAGCTACGCCTAATGGCTTCTGGCCTGCTACTTCCCCAGAGGAGCTGGAATCCCTGCATGCACTCTTGGGACCAATCATCTCAAAGGTCGCGGTTTACTATTGGCCCTTACCTCTCCCCCCCATCCTAAAATCCCCATCTTCCTTCTCAACATTATATAGACAACCACCTGTAACAATAAAGCGAGTTCCTGCTTCGACAAGACTCCCGACTCAGTGTGGGTTTTCTCCGGTGAGGAGGAGAGGTTCCGAGTCGCCCGACGCTCATCTTTCTTCTCCTCAGCCCCTTGGGGGGAACCAGCGGGCCTGGTCCCTCCTCAGCACTACCTGCCCCCCTGGGGGAGCCCAGCATTAACCACTAAGCCATCTCTTCACCCCATATTCTTTTTCTAACATACACCTATCTAAGCACACAAATATAGCTCTCCAGATACTCACATGCATAATCTCTTTATATATGGACATGTGCATACACACGTATATATGTATCATATGTACTTTTGTTGAAGCCCTGGAGGTAAATCTTCACAACTTCAGTATATTCCTCCTGGGGACATGGATGTTATTATCTTACATAAATATACTACAGTTATAAAACAGGAAATCTGGCAGCCGTGCAACAGTAGTGCCTACAGCCCACACACTGACGCCCAAGTTGTTTCAGTAATATCTTCTACAGACTTCTAGCAGTTACCCCCTCATTGCTGGGATAGAACTCAAGGCAGCCTAAGGAAGGAAAGGGTTTATTTGGATTTATGGTCTCCAGGGGAAGTTTTATCATAGGGAACACATGGCAGAGCAGGGGCTAGACACCACATCTTGCCACGTCAGCTGGAAGGGAACAGCAAGAGTAAGCTAAGGCTGAACACCCAGTGGGTGGGACTAACAAACCTCAAGGTCCAGGCCGGAGACACCCCTCCTCCAGCAAGGCTCCACGACCCCCAGAGGCGCCACCAGCTGAGGGTTGACTCTGAGGCTTAATCACAAACACATGAGGCTTTGAGTACATTTCACACTCAGACCACCACGGACTTCCATTTAAGGTGTAATCCAGAACCATGCAGGGCATTTTGTTATATCTTAAACTTCCTTGTGGGACAAGGGAAATATACACCAAACATTTCTTACTGGGGGCTGAGGATGTAGTACAATGGCAGAATGCTTGCCTAGCTTGCAGGAGGCCCTAAGTTCAAACCCCAGAGCCACACAAAAAAATTCTAATGATTAAATAACATAAGAAGGAGGCAATCTGACTGAAATATATTGCTTATCACTTTAAAACCTTAAGTAAAAAGCTTTTTTTTTTTTTTTTTTTTTTTTTTTGTAAAATGTCCTTGAAAGTTAAACTTTCTTTTGGAAACAAGGTCTCATGTAGCCCAGGCTGGCTTTGAACTAGCTATGTAGCAGAGGATGGTCTAGAACTCCTGGTCCTTCTGCCTCTGGAGTGCTGGGACTACAGGCATGCACCACCACACCCGGATGAAAGTGAAACATGCTGTGTCCATGAAGCTACCAGGTCTGTTTTGGCCTGAGGGTCTTTACATTCAGGGCACTTCTGCTCTCCTCCAGTAATCTGCCTGCATTTCCCTCATCCTTTTACAGGTCTTTGTTAAATGTGGAGTCTCACCACTCCCCCACCCCAGCTCTGCTTTCCAGAAGGTTCCTCTGCTTATTTGTCATCTCTGAGCGGGCATTAAACTCTGCGTAGTAGTCACAGGCCATTTGTAGCTTTGGAAATGGTGGAGACCCAAAGCTCTGCTTTCTCTCTTTAATTTCATCCTGCAGATCAACTACTGCTTCCTCAACTCATCTCTTGGATGTAATTCCCTACCAAAGGCAATGGACAGTAACACAAACTTAACATTCTTTCATCCAAGCTTCCTAGGGCAGAGGCTGGCAAATCACAACCAAAGGACCAAACTGCAGAGTGTCACTTGTTCTTGTAAATAAAGTTTTATTGGAACACAGCCACATTCATTTATTTACATATATCTGTGATTGTTCTCACACTCTAGTGGTGGAGTCAAATAATTGCCATGACTGGGAAAGCAGAAAACAGTCATCATTGGCTCTGCGCAAGAGAACTTGCTGGCTGTGCCTTGGAGTTATAAACTCAGTCAGTGCGTGACCTGCCGCCCAGCTTATCCTGGGTCTAGCTTCCTGAGGTTTCCTTCTGCCTGTCGCGGACTATCTCCTTGCTAAGCTCATGCTGCATATCTTATATTTTTTTGTTGTGACAGTATTCCATTCCTGATATTAGCTAGGATCACTGATCAAACCTGAAAAAAAAAAAATGTTTCCAGCTCATGTAAAGTTTGGAGTCAGGTGCACAGAGGTCCTCTGTCTTGCAGCTGGACCACTTGGAACGCGTGATTCCCAAAGCCATGCAGCAGGGTAGAAAGAAAGAGGAAGAAGGCCATCCTCACCCGCTTCCTCTCCCTTGATCAGAACTAGCTCTGTGACTCAGGTCGGAATAGAAGGAGGGTGGGAAGCTTAAAGGAGCCCCTGGTGCCCACTCTTCTGAAGGTTCCCTGTTATACTCAGGTGGATGGCCTCTCAGGTGTGAGTGCAGGAAGAAGACACAGGATCTCCCTCACATCGCAGCCCTCTCGTGGGACCTAACCAGTGGTTCAGACTTTTCCTTGTCTGGACAAAAACCTGATAGGGGGCTGGAGAGATGGCTTAGCAGGTAAAGCAAAGCCAAAGGACCCAGGTTTGATTCCTCAGGACCCACGTAAGCCAGATGCACAAGGGAACACGTGCTTCTGGAGTTCGTTTGCAGAGGCTGGAGGGCCTGGAGTGACCACACCCATTCTCATATATACATACACACATATATACATATACATATACATCATTTACATATACATACATACAGAGGGCTGGGACTCTCCCCTACACCCCTACAGGGGGGAGCTCTTCCAGCAGCAGCCTATTATAAGGAGGGTCCAAAAATATGGCCCTGTTGCCCGGCTGCCCTTTCTCCCAGTGAGTTTACTCGGCTGCTGCCCTCTTTTGCTGCCATGGGACCCCGGCTTCTTTGGACTTCCAACATGGACTGAAGACCTTCAGTTCCCCAGAAAGCTTCCATCCTTCAGTGCCAGATGGGGACTGCTGAGGCATCCAGCCTTGTGGACTGAGTAGCTACTGGGATGGATCTCAGCCTCTCCACTGCAAAGCCATCGTTGGACCTCCCAGCCACGTCACGGAAGCCCGGCTAAGAAGCCCCTCTGCGGTATGTTCACTCCGCCAGCTCTGCTCCTCGGGAGAACCCTGACAAGTGCAGCCCCATAAGAGCCTATTGGGGTCCTGAGAGACTTTCTTCTTCCAAAGAAGAGCTTTTTAAATTTATTTTATTTTAATTTATCTATTTTGGTTTTTCAAGGTAGGGTTTTGCTGTAGCTCAGGCTGACCTGGAATTTAATATGTAATCTAAGGGTGGCCTCAAACTCACGGTAATCCTTCTACCTCTGCCTCCCACGTGCTGGGATTAAAGGCATGCGCCACCATGCCCAGTTTATTTTTTAAAAATATTATTTATTTATTTATTTGTAGGATAGAGAGAGGAGAGAAAGAAAGAGAGAGAAAGAGGAGGGGAATGGGCACACTAGGGCCTCTAACCACTGCAAACAAACTCCAGATACATGTGTCACTTTGTGCATCTGACTGTATGTTGGTACTGGGGATTTGAACCCTGGCCACCAGGCTTTGCAAGCAAGTGCCTTTAACTGATGCGCCTTCTCGCCAGCCCAAGGAGGGTTTTTAATTTTAATTTTAATTTTTTTACCTTGAGAGCCTTTGGTGCCCAGGCAGAAACCACCACACAGGAGAGGAAGGTACTGATGAAGGAAAGAGGGGAAATGGAGGGAAAAAAGAAGACACTTGAAGTAAAAAAAGAGAGACCAAAGGTCTTTAGAAGTCTGTGAACTGCATTACTCTTGAGTACACAAGCTGCATTTAAATCCAGGCTATCATTATGACTACAAAGCTATCTGCCTGTTTCAATGTTAGTATTTAATACAGTGAATCAAGCTTTTTATGACTTGAAGGAACTTCAAAAATCAACATTGGATTCCCCATGGCACTGGAGAAGAGTTCAGAGTTCACTGCTAATAGATCAAGGTACCAAATCATATTTTCCACCAAAAGGGACTGTTTGGAGAGCTTTGAGGAGAGGGCTGGGTAGTTGGCCTGACAGATAGGAATTTGGGCTCGGTGCCCAGCTCTTTTTTCTTCTGACCCTGTTCGTGACCCCAAGAAGTCACATAAACCTCGGCGGAACCTCAGTTTCTCTCTTTGAAACAATCACCGCTTGTCCCCCCGCCCCCCTTGAGGCAAGCTGGATGATTAATAATGACAGTGTGAGCAAAATGTCTTTGAGGTCTTTGGATGAAAGACAGCCTGTAAAGTGCACTGGAAATTTACTGTCTTATTAAAGGAATCACCGCACATAGTCCTCCGCTCATAAACGTTGACAGAGTAAACAGCCTTCATTCATCCTCACAAGGAAAGGCTCTTCATCTCCGGCAAGGACAATGACAGAGGGTGTGTTTCCAGGTCACAAATATTTTCATTAGTATTGTCCAGAAACCTCCTTTTGGATCTGTATCTAGATTGTTCTATGGAGTTGTAACTAATAGAGCCAGACACCTAGACTCAGAACAACCAGCAACAGCCCAGAAGGTCATGGCTCGGCTCAAGCATGAGGACTGTGGCAAGAACTGTTACAAAAAAAAAGCTAAAACCAGAATTCAGGCAAAATAAGAAAAAGCTGTGAGAGCGTATGGAGCATTATGTGAGGAAGGACTCGGCAGGGCTTTCTGGCCAATTAGACAGGAGTGGACGCTGGCCATGTGGGAAGGACCCAGAGAGAGTTCGCAGCTGCTGTAATTCCCGACATCCACAGCTCTCATCAGCTCCACCTGCAGGGCCTTGAACACGCCCAGGTCCACGTGACCTGGACACGGTAGGGGACCTTTCTGGTTGTGTGGAACAAGAGGCTACTAGCTGTCCCTAACTACATGTGCCACCTTGACTAAACTATTCTCCGTACCTTTGCTTTACCTAGGAAATGAAGGCGTTGGGACTGGAGAGATGGCTTAGCGGTTAAGCGCTTGCCTGTGAAGCCTAAGGACCCCGGTTCAAGGCTCGATTCCCCAGGACCCACGTTAGCCAGATGCACAAGGGGGCGCATGCGTCTGGAGTTCGTTTGCAGTGGCTGGAAGCCCTGGCGCACCCATTCTCTCTCTCTCTGCCTCTTTCTCTCTCTGTCCGTCGCTGTCAAATAAATAAGAATAAACAAACAAGAATGCTGGCCTGGGTTCAATTAAAAAAAATGAAGGTGTTGGACTAGTAATAAACTTATTTATCAAACATATACAAGATACCAGGCCCTTTGCTCTGCACGGTACACGCCTTATCTTATTTAATTCTCTGAGGTTGATGCAAAAATATTCATATACTTGGCAAATCCTTGCTCAACACCTACTCTCTCTCATCTGTCAAAGGTCAAGGAAAGACCTGGGGACCCCGCCCTTGGAAGATTCAGTCTAGGGGTCACACTTGGAAGAGGGAGGACTACTTCAGCTGAGGGGAGTCTACCTGTTAGCCTCTTCAGGGTAACGGGGCAGCACACCCAGACTCCTGTGTCACCTACGGCACCAAAGACATGGCTTCTCCAGCTCCACTGTCCTCACTGGCTACTGTCCCCACCTTGTCACTTCTCCATACAAAGGTCTATGCTGGTCTCCAGGGCCTCCCCCTCTCTTCTCTCAAGCTCCCCCCCACACTCCAGAACTATCCTCATGGAGTGAGGCCTCCGTGTGCTGAGTCCAATGGGCAGTTCTCACCCCTCCATTTACTTAGGGTATCTGACACCAATGAACACTTTTTTTCTTTTACCTTGATGTACTTTTAAAAAGTATTTTATTTATTTATTGTTTGGTTTTACAAGGTAGGGTCTCACTCTGGTCCAGGCTGACTTGGAATTAACTATGTAGTATCAGGGTGGCCTCGAACTCATGGCGATCCTCCTACCTCTGCCTCCTGAGTGTGGGATTAAAGGTGTGTGCCACCATGCCCGGCTTATTTATTTATTTGAGAGAAAGAGAGAGAATGGGCACGCCAGGGTCTCCAGCTACTGCAAACAAACTCCAGACGCATGTCCCCCCTTGTGCAGCTGGCTTATGTGGGTCCTGGAGGGTCGAACCGGGGTCCTTTGGCTTTGCAGGCAGACACCTTAACCACTAAGCCATCCCTCCAGCCCCTTGATGTACTTGTCTTTACTTGACCTCCAGGTCTTTCCCTGTGTTCTTGGTCCTCTCCATACCAGTCCTGCTTGCTAGTGTCTGTTTTCTGCCCGGATTCTTGGCATCCCAATGATGCAGAGTTCCGACTTTGGATCGTCTCACACTCCCTTCCTTGGTGAGAGCAGCCAGCTTCAAGCCTTTCCTTACCGCCTTCATGCACGTGATTTGCAAGTTTATGTGTTCGGCCGCCTCCTCACTGCCCTGCCCTCAAATTTCAGCTGCCACTCAGCCTCCCTGCTTGGATGGCTAATGGGCGCCTTGGATGAGCCTGGGCCAAGGAGAACCCACCGTCTTTGTCTGAAATGTGTCCTGCTTCCAGTTTTCTCCATCTTTGGTGCCTGAACTCTCCTGTCCAGGAGCCAAAACCCTGGAGGCATTCTTTACTCTTCTCCTGCTAACCTGTTTCACCCCTAACTCAATAGGTAATTCTTTTTTTTTTTTCTTCTTATTTTTATTTATTTATTTGAGAGTGACAGAGAGAGAGAGAGAGAGAGAGAGAGAGAGAGAGAGAGAGAGAGAGACGGAGGCAGATAGATAGAGAATGGGCACACCAGGGCTTTCAGCCACTGTAAACGAACTCCAGATGCGTGCGCCCCCTTGTGGATCTGGCTACCGTAGGTCCTGGGGAATCGAACCTTGAACCAGAGTCCTTAGGCTTCACAGGCAAGCAGCTTAACTGCTAAGCCATCTCTCCAACCTGGTAATTCTTTTTTTTAAAAAAGAAAATTCTTGGGCTGGAGAGATGGCTTAGCAGTTAAGGTACTTGCCTGCAAAGTCTAATGACCCAAGTTCTATTCCTTAGTACCCACATAAAGCCAGATGCACAAGGTGATGCATGTGTCTGAAGTTCATTTGCAGAGGTTGGAGGCCCTGGTGTACCCATTTTTTTTCTCTCTCTCTCATAACTAAATAAAATATTCTTGGGCGGGAGAGATTTCCCAGTGCCCATGTAAAGCCAGATGCACAAGGTGGCACATGCATCTGAAGTTTATTTGCAGAGGCTGGAGGCCCCGGTGTACCTATTTTCTCTCTCTCTCTCTTTTTCTCTCTTGAATAACTAACTAATTAATTAATTAATTAATTAATTAATTCTTGGGCGGGAGAGATTCCCCAGTGCCCACATAAGGCCAGACGCACAAGGTGGTGCATGCATCTGGAGTTCATCTGCAATGGCTAGAGGCCCTAGCACAGCCATTCTCTATCTGCCCTCCTCAAAGAAAGAAAGAAAGAAAGAAAGAAAGAAAGAAAGAAAGAAAGAAAGAAAGAAAGAAAGAAAGAAGGAAAGAGAGAAAGAAAAAATGCTCTTATTTATATCTATTTGAGAGAGAAAAACAGAGGCAGACAGAGAGTCAGTATGGAGGGCACACCAGGGCCTCCTGCCCCTGCAAACAAACTCTAGATGCATGTGCCACCTTGTGCATCTGGCTTTATGTGGGTGCCAGGGACTCAAAGCCTATCAGGCTTTGCAAGCAAGCACCTTTAACCACTGAACCATTACTCCAGCCACAGGTAATTCTTTTGTCTTTACCTTCAAAACGTACCTAGAAACTGATCTCCTCTTACCAACCCACAGCCATCACCTCGGCCCATCATTTCCTCTTCTGTGGGCATTTTCTCTGGGCCGGGCTTTGTACCAGCTGCCAGTGTGAGATGACAGGCCTCAGGCTCTGTCCCCAGAGCGTACTCAGTCTACTGGGGAAGGTGGCCTGGTGATCAGAGACCGTCACACACTGTGTCACATGCTGTGGCCAATCTGGAAGTTGAAAATAGGGGATACAATTCATATTTCCCCTCCGAGCTCAGAGGCTAAAGCTGCTTACATTACCATCAAAGTGACCCACAGTCAGAGTTACATGTTGGGCCATGATTTGCAGAGACATTTATCATACCAATAACTGGGGGCTAACTCCACAATGCATGACCCATTTTCATTAACAAGGAGGGTCTAATGGGAGGGGGTAGATCACAGATGAGCCTAAATAATGGTACCAAACTGCCTGTATTTACTGAAAAGAAAATTAATAAATTAAATTAAAAAAAAAAGTGACCCACAATGTAACAGGCACTGGAAAACAAGTCTTGAGTCCATTGACAATACTGGGTCCACCCATTCACTTTCAAGATCTCTTCCTCCCTTTTCTCTTTGCCTTCCCTCTCTCTCATCAACCCCATGAGTTTGGAGGCCAAATGTGCGCTGGCGTTCAGTTGTAGTTCCTAGGCAGGCCCAGGTCTACACCGACCCCCCCCCCCTTTTTTTGCAACTTTGGTGAAGTGCCCAGTGGACCGGCTCTGACCCTGGGAACTCAGGACCAGTCCCTTGGTGGTGAGTCCATGGAAGATGATGTGGCCCTCTGCTTCATGACATCTTAGGTTCCCACTGAGCTGACCAGTGACCAGTGGAACATCATTAGGATGTGGCCTCGTTACCCTTAGTGTGAGAACTATTTAGCTAGCTGTCCTTGGAATTTGAGTTTTTCTCCCAACTCCCTTAGTCCAAACGTTCCTCCATTCTCTCCCCAGCCAGTCTGCCTTGCACATGGCTTTCCGGGTCCATGCTCCTAACGCCCGGCCTTGCTCAGTCACCCCGCAGCCAGAGGGCTTCAGCATTACTTCACCAAGTCCACAGGATGTCCACACTTTGTCTCAAACGTCCCCCATCTTACTTCCAGGCATACATGTACACGTCTGTGACCTGTCCACACATCCAGCCCGACATGCATGAGCTTCCTTACCCTGCCTTCCTGCAATCCCATCTCTGCTCTGAATTCTCCTCCTTTTCCCATGCTGATGGTATCTTGAAGCCCAGGGCAAGTTAGTCCTGTCCCCTATGCTCCACATTTCTTTCCAAGTGATGGCCCCCGACATAGCTCATCAGCGAGGAGTCTGCTGGGTCCTTGTTTCTTGTGCCATCTCTTACTATTCATTTTGCACGTGTATGAGTGTGTATGCATGTTTGTATGTCTGTGCAGGTGCACATGTGTGTGTAGGCTGAGGTTGATGCGTGACATCTTTCTTCTCTGTCATGTCACTTTATTTTTTATGAGACAGGGTCTGTCACTGAACCCAGAACCCACCTATTCAGCTAGACAAGCTAGCCAGTTGTGCCTCCCCAGGGGTTATGGGTGCATGCCACCACACCCAGCTTTGGTGGACTCTGGGGATTTGAACTCAGATCCTTGTGCTTTCATGACAAGCACTTTGCCCACTGAGCCATCTCTTCAGTCCTCTTACCATTTTATTACTGATATTAAAAGCCTTTCATTTAAAAATATAATTTATTCTTTTATTATTAGATATGAACATATTTTGTATGTAAACATCACATGTTGGTACCATCCTTTCCCTCCTCCCTGCCCTTTTCTGAAGAGGCCTTCCTCATTGGGGATGCAGACCAACCCCATGGGGATTGTGGGTCATGCATTATGGGGGCAGCAGTCAGTTATGGGGAGAGGCAATGTCTCTGTGCAACATGTCCCAACTTGTGGCTCTAACACTCTTTCCGCCCCCTCTTCCACAAGATTCCCTGAGCCATGCTGGGAGCATTTTAAGTCTACGTCAGTAACGGGTGATATCAAGCCTTTCACTGGCCGTGTCTTCTTTGCTGGACCAGGCTGTGACCGCCTGCTGTGTGGTGATGGGCGCTCGGAGAGGCACGGGTTTCACGTGCGCAGTCGGAGCGACTACCTTCAGTGCAGGGGCCTCAGCTTCCTACCTGGGGGACGGGGCTGAGAACTGTCTCCTGAGACTGTTGCAAGAATCCACGAGATGGGAGACTGGGGCTGGGGAGATGGTTCAGTCGGTACAGGTGTGGCACAGCCCGTAGTTTGGGGTTCAATTCCTCATAGGGCTTGATTTACTCACACACAAAGTGGCACATGTGTCTGGGGTTCATTTGCAGCAATAAGAGGCTTTGGTGTACCCATACTCACTCACTGTCTCTGTTCCTGTGTCAAAAAAAAAAAAAATGAACTGGAGAGATTGCTCAGCGGTTAAGGCTCTTGCCCACAAAGCCTAAGGATCCCGGTTAGATGCCCCAGTACCCACATCAAGCCAGATGGACAAGATGATGGAGTTCATTTGCAGTGGCTAGAGACCCTGGAGCACCCATTCTCTCTCTCTCTCTCTCTGTGTGTCTCATAAAATAAATAAATAAATAACTTACAAAAAGACAGCATAAGTGAAACTGCTTAAAGGTCATGATGAAGTATTGTCCCCCAGTTTGTATCACACATGGAACCTTATACATTTTCTATGTTATAAAGTATTGCATGCTTTTGGAAAATATTTCTGATTTAATTTGGAAGCCATGTCTCCAGTTACCTTGCATTACGAACACAGAGATGGGTCACAGAGGTATGTGGACCTCTGATTCCGCAGTTCACTTCAGTGCTACCCATCGCCCAGAGCGGATAGGTAAGTGTAATATACGAATAGATGGAAAACCGAGGGAAAGGAAAAGGAAGGAAATGCTCACGTCCAAACATGGAACAAAGCCGGTAAAATGGGCAGGACTGCTGGACGCACGCCTTTTAATCCCAGCCCTTGGGAGGCAGAGGTAGGAGGATTGCCGTGAGTTCGAGGCCACCCGGAGACTGCATAGTGAATTCCAGGTCAGCCTGGACTACAGTGATACCCTGCCTTGAAAAGCCAAATAAATAAATAAATTAATTAATTAATTAATTAAAAGGGCAGGACTGTCAATCCAGGGTTCATTTGCTAATTTAAGGACTGGGCCAAGCCTTACACTAAGACCTCTTTTTTTTAAAAAAAGGTTTTTTTGTTTCATTTTTATTTATTTATTTGAGAGCAACAGAGAGAGAGAGAAAGAGAGAGAGAGAGAATGGGCATGCCAGTGCCTCCAGCCACTGCAAAGGAACTCTGGACGTATGCGCCACCTTGTGCATCTAGCTTCCATGGGTCCTGGAGAATTGAGTCTCCAACTGAGGTCCGTAGGCTTCACAGGCAAGTGCTTAACTGCTAAGCCATCTCTCCAGCCCCCTAAGACCACTTAATAAAGACAGTGCTGTTCAAAGGCACATTTAGAAAACTTGTACTTCAACTGTAAAAGGCTCCGGATAGAGAAAAAACATTCTCTTCTGAAAAATTATAATCACCAGCCAGTTGTAACTAAAAGATTTGTGTATACCCACAGGTATACCAGACAGGAGGCTTGAGGTTCAAATCTATATCTACTACTAGCAATTTAACATGTGAAATGTCCTGAGCTGATAACAAGAATGACAGAAATAAATGCAAAAAAATATTTTAAACAAACTTATTTATTTGTGCATGTGTGTGTGTGCACGCACACAAACACACACCAAGCAAATGAATGTCAGATGTATAAGCCACTTTTTACATCCAGCTTTTGTGGGTGCTGGGGAATTGAACCCAGACCAGCAAGTTTTACAAGCAAACAGCTATAGCCACTAACCTATCTCGCAAGTCCTCAAAAACCCCTTTGAAGATAACTCTTACTCCAAACCACACAGAATTCCCACAGCCACATCCCACTGAACATTAGCCCACAATCCAAAATGATGGCTCACACAAAGAAATCATCGCCCACTGAGGAAACTAGTGATAACAAAGCATCAAGTGTGAGAAGGCAGCCGACTCAGTTCTCTCCTTGGCGATACTCACCGCAGTGGTTGGACCTGGGCCCACCTTCGAGGAGCATCGATCAGACTGGGACGCCAGCTACCTGCCATGTAAGGCAATAACAGACAACCAGGATTGGCTTGGGTTGCGCAAGGTGATCTGAATATGAGCTTCTGCTGTTAGAATGCCATTTTCCTGAGAAGTCCGTGTTTAATCCAGCAGACCACAGTGGCTTTTGTAATCTATAGGTCTTAGCCTCTGGAGGATACACAGACACAGTTTCCAGCATAAAATTTACTTACTAAGCATGGTTAATTGGATTCATAAATGAATGAATGAAGAGGCACCTGACTTGCCTTCCCAGACAGGAGCTTAAGATCTGGGATGTAGTGGGGTGCGGGGGGGGGGGGCAGGGGGGGTGGAGGGAAGCAAACTCTATTGCCTTTCAAGGGCACAGGCCCAGGTGTGAGAAAACCTGTTTTTTAAAATTGTTGTTTCATTTTTGTTTGCTTTTATTCTTTTTTATTTTTATTTATTTATTTGAGAGCGACAGACAGAGAAAGAGGCATTGAGAGACAGAGAGAGACAGAGAGACCTCCAGCCACTGAAAATGAACTCCAGATGCAAGCTCCACCTTGTGTAGCTGGCTTATGTGGGTCCTGGGGAATGGAGCCTCAAACTGGGGTCCTTCGGCTTCACAGGCAAGCGCTTAACCACTAAGCCATCTCTCCAGCCCATGTTTGTTTTTATTCTTAAGACAGAGTCTCATGTAGCCCAGGCTAGCCTCTTAACTCTCTGTATAGCCAAAGATGATGTTGAACTTCTGACCTTCCTATTCCCCCACCTTCTCCTCCCATTCTGGGGTTACAGGTGAATGCCAACATGCCAGCTTATATGATGCTGGGGATCTAACCTAGTCCCTCATGCTAGGCAAAGACTCTACCAAATGAGCTACAGCCCACAGAAAAGCCTTCAGGTAACCAGTGTGCATCAGACACACTTTCATTTCTTCCCTTTGGCTCATGGAGTTTCCCTGCTGTTCCTAAACCCAGGATTGCAAAGACTCAATCAAGGCTGTCCTCCGCCCAGTGGCCCCTGCTCTCAAGGTCCATCTCTTCAGCCCTGGGGATCTTAGCGTCCTGATGCAGGAGCGCAAGGTTACGTGAGGGTAAAGAGTGGACAGGCATGGACTCCAGAGATGTCTGTGGCTGGAAAGAAAGCTTGCTCCCCACCACTCTCTAATTGGGGGTGACAAAGTAAAAGGGGTGCATCCAGCTGTGTGGCCTGTTAATGGAAAGCCTGTGCCCAGGCCGCTTCGGGGTCATCTTCCCACGAACATTCATTCATTTGACAAGTGTTGATGGAGCGACCCCTTCTGTTCCAGGCTGTGCAGATAGATGATCCACACTGAATATAGCCGGGCGTGGTGGTGCACGCCTTCAATCCCAGCACTCGGGAGGCAGAAGTAGGAGAGTCGTTGTCAGTTCGAGGCTAGCCTGAGACTACATAGTGAATTCCAGGTCAGCCTGGGTTAGGGCAAGACCCTACCTTGAAAAAAACAAAAACAAAGTTCTCAATATAGCCTTGCTGTCATGGAGTTTTCATCTTAGGAGAGGAAACAGGTTATAGTAAAAACAAAAAGACAGAGCTGGAGAGATGGCTTAGTGGTTAAGGCGTTTGCCTGTGAAGTCTAAAGACCCAGGTTCGAATCCCCACTAGCCACATAGGCCAGATGCACAAGGTGGTCTATGCATCTGAAGTTTGTTTGCAGTGGCTGGAGGCCCTAGCATATCCATTCTCTCTCTCTACTTGCAAATGAACAAATAAATAAAGTATTTTGAGAACAGGTAAGACCATTGTGGAGGAAGGCATTCTATTTAAATACACGGACATGTAACCAGAGTTTAGGGTATAAGCTAAGTTAACAAGCTAGGTTTGGCTTCCCTTTCCCCGTATGCTAATTAACGAGATGAGTTATAGTGAAAAGCAGAGGGAGGAGATTGAATTAGTGTGGCCACATTGAGAGGAGGAATAGAGAACAGGAGTCCTGTGTCCCCAAGTTCATCTTCAATGCATTGACATGGCTTTTAAGACTTAAAGGGAGGAAGCGTGGGGTAGGGAGCAAAAAAATTCATATAACTAAGCAGTCTTGGCGAAGGTGTGGCTCCACTCCACATTGTCTCAGCTCTGGTCCTACAAGAAGTCTTTCTTTGTTAAGGGAACAAGGCAGTTCTCAGGAGATGATCACTTTTGCTCTGGGAAGACAAGGACAGCCTCCCCGCTGGGTAATCAAGGGCGGGGGAAGAGTCCAGGGTGACTGCAGACTTAGGACAATGGCTTATCTCAAGGAGACTGGCACACAAGGAAGGCAGAGGCGTCAGGCTTTCCTCCTGCTGTGAGCTCCCAGGGCCCCAGTGAAAGCCAGTGCCCATTAGCAGATGCAA
>NC_059104.1:179829806-179859806 GCF_020740685.1 Jaculus jaculus
CTAGCCGACAGTCTTCTTTTTCTATCCGGATGGATGGAATGACTATCAAAAATCATCTGCTTCTTCCTCAGTGGACAAAAATCAGCGCATCTTGTGAATACGATTTTAGTGTTTGAAGGTAATTTGCATCCAAGGTTGCACTCACTCGAATTTAATTTTTTCTAAACAGCATTTTCTCTTAACTGGAGCTGACAAGTTCTTACAATTCACTTCAGCTTCTAAAACAGTCACACTTTCAAGCCAATCAATAAGGTATTGAAACCTCTCTTCACTTCATCATGTTCACTGCAGAAAGCAAGCTGGCTTTCTGCACATATGAAATGGCAGAAACTCAAGCACAGGCCTCATACTGTGTTCTGAGAAGAGAGCAGTTTGGTGTGGGGCACTTGGACAGAAAGTGTAGTTTTCCCCTACAATGAAGAAAGCCTGGGCTTTCTAACCCTGAACAAACTGGGCAAGTTTCAATTATGGCATCAAAGACACTGTCTCGTTCACACACTCATTAATGCTATCACCTTTCATTAATTGGGCAACAACAGATAATGAAAATTAATCAAACAAAACCCCCTTTGACATGGTCTGGCAGGGTGATGTCATTGACATTGAATAGGCGATACGTGCTGCCGAGGAGACAGCTCTCTGACTGTATTGCGAGCTCCCAGGGTGATCTGTGAAGCTGCTTTGCATGGAACAATGATCAAGAATGCTAACTCCTGGCACTAGGTCTTTCAGATGACAGAAGTCACTCCTCTTTGAGATGTGATTACCATGAGGGTATCTCCATACCTTCAGCTTGCAACCACCCCATAGTCCCAGGAGGACAATCAGCGAGCAGTTAACCCTGTGCTGTCTGAACCCTCCCTTCTCCCTCTTTGCTGGGCTATTGCCTCCTCACCTGTCCTATATTCCTGCCATCTTCTTTTTTAAAATTTATTCTATTTTATTATATTAGAGAGAGAGAGAGAGAGAGACAGAGGGAGAGAGAATGGGGGCACCAGGGCCTCCAGCCACTGCAAACAAACTCCAGATGCGTGCGCCCCCTGGTCCATCTGGCTAATGTGGGTGCTAGGGAATTGAACCGGGGTCCTTTGGTTTTGCAGGCAAGTGCCTTACCCGGTAAGCCATTCCTCCAGCCCTATTCCTGCCATCTTCTTATGTGCAGACTGCCATTCATGGGGACAGGAAAATTCTCTATTAAAATATTTTTATTCATTTGCAAGGAGAGAGAGACAGAACAGAGAGCGAGAGGAAGAAAGAAAGAGAGATGGAGAATGGGGGCATGCCAGGGCCTATTGCTGTTGCAAATGAACTTCAGATGCATGTGCCACTTTACATGGGTACTGGGGAATCAAATCTGGGCCATCAGGCTTTGCAAGCAAGTACCTTTACTGCAGAGCCATCTGCCCAACCCTGGAATATTCTTACTAGGGGCATTCTTGCTTCTGGATCTTTCTTTCCCATATAGTTAGGACAAATCTTTTGTAGGCATAAGAATCAGCAGGGGAGACTGTTTTAAATGCGGATTCCTTGGTTCACATCTAGAAATTCTGATTTACTAGGACCCAAGAACCTGCATTTAAAAAGCACAGTACCAGTTCTGGACATGTGGCATTTAAAAAAAAAAAAGTGCTTATTTATTTAGATAGAGAAAGAAGCAAAGAAAGAGAGAGAGGGAGGGGGAGCAGAATGAGCACGATAGAGCCTCCTACCATTGCAAGTGAATTCCAGATGCATACACCACGCTATGCATCTGGCATTACATGGGTACTGGGGAATCGAACCCAGGCCATCAGCCTTTACAAGCAAGTGCCTTTAACCGTGAGCCATCTCTCCATCCCCAGCATGCAGCTTCTAAATCCCCCTTAGGAACTCCTGGGCTGGGCAGGGGCGATGGCACAGTGGGCAGAGCCCCTGACGCGAAGCACACAGGTGGGTTCCCAGACCCCGCGGGAAAGGCCGGGCTGTGGTGGGCTGCTGTCAGCCCAGCGCATGCGCACTGACTACAGGAATTTCCAGGAAGCTTGGAGCCAGCTCAGCCAAGAACAGCAGCAGAGCGAGAATCCAGAGAGAGAGACTGAGGTGCGCAGGTTAGGACTGACCCCAGTGTCGTCCTCTGACCTCCACACATGAGCCGTGGCACCCATCCCGCGCACTCACAGAACACTAAGGAAATGAGAACTAACTACCAGGGTCTGAGGCTGCCAGCGCGTGATGCTCCAACACGCGTGGAAAATGCCAGGAGTGGCCACACGCCTGTGCCCTCCACCCTGGTCCCGAGACTGGAGAATCCCTGGGCCTCGCAGACTGCGAAGGACAGGTGAGGGCTGAGGACCAGACTCCACCTCCAGGAAGCAGCAGGCGGGCAGGAGAGAGGGCGCCTCTGGCCTCCACATGCACACGCCTGGGGTGTGCAAACCTGTACGCATGTGCCCCACATCACACTCACTCTACACATACACACCAAAAACACTAAACTACAGGAAATAAACAGTCAAAGAGCTGGGCGTGGCAGTGCACACCTTTAGTCCTAGCACTTGAGAGGCAGAGGTAGGAGGATGGCTGTGAGTTCTAGGCGAGCCTGGGGACTACACAAAGAATTTTAAGTCAAAATGGGCTAGACCCTACATCGAAAAAACCCCCAAAGGCATAAATAAAAAAATGGTTTTCTGCACAACACAGAACCCCTCAACATTCGATGTCAGATACAGGAGGAGTTTGGTGGAAGGGGGTCAGACAGCCTGGTGGGGTACATACTATCACAATATGTTATATGCATGTATGAAATTGTCAAAAACAAAATTAAAAGAAAAATTTTCAGTGTAAAGAGGAGAGCAGGGAGGATAGAAGAAGGGTGGAGGATTACAATATCCCAGAAGTTTACACAATTACTATGTATTAGTAATTATGTACAAACAAAAAAGATAAGCAGAAACCAACAACAACAACAACAACAAAAAAAACCATGTGGGATGGCAGCCAGTGTTTCTACCCTTTCATAGAATGACAGTTCTCAGATTCCTTCACTGTATGTGAGAGGAATTAACAAGTTTCTGTAAACACAATTTTCTGGGGCTAATCATTACAAGGGACTGATTCAGACAGTAAAATCCAGTCACGTTTTTGTGTGGCTCAACATAATTAAGGGCGGAAGTTCCTGTTTGGGTTGTTCCGGCTGCCATGAACCATGACTGACAGGTTGGAAAGGAGAAGTTCCAGAAAAAATGCCAACATCCACAGAGCTGTGTGCGCCAGGAAGCTGGCCAAAGCCCTTCCCCGCGCCTCAATTTTCTCATGGGTGCAATTTTCTCTCCTCATAGGTGTCAGGAAGATAAAAGGACTGAAAAAGAGACACATAGGGTCGAATGACTCTGCACCTTTGAGCTCCAGCGTGGGAGTTTGGCAAAGGGCTCTGCAACCCCAAGCTTCCCTGGGGAGAAAGCACACACACGGTGGACCTGGTGCTGTCCTTCCCCTCTGCCAGGAGCGTCTGTGCCAGGGTCTCACTCTAGCCCAGAGGACCTGGAACTCAATCTGTATTCCGAGGTTGGCCTCAAACCCACAGTGGATCCTCCTACACCTGCCTCCCAAGAGCTGGGATGAAAGACGTGCACCACCTTCACTTTTGTTTTGTTTTTGCATATGTTTGTGTGTGTGGTGTGTGTGCATGCATTTATACATGTTTGCATGTGTGGGCACACGGCGGTGGGGGAGCAGAATGCACTGACTCAGCTAGTCCAGGCCGTCAGCTCGATGCAGGGATCCACCTGTCTCTGCCTCCCTCCATTCCAGTACCGAGATTACAGGTGTGAGTTGCCAATTCCAGCCTTTATGTGGGTTCTGGGGATTCTTAGATGGATTCAGGGGATCTGCCTGACCAACTAAACCATTCCCCAGCCAGCCCTTCCACTTCTATTCATTTTTAAATATTCATGTATTTATTATTTGCAAGGAAGGGGGAGGGAGGGAATGGGTGCCCCAGAGCCTCCTGCCATTGAAAAGGAACTCCAGAGGCATGCACCACTTCGTGCCTCTGGCTTTACATGGGTACTGGGGAATTGAACCTAGGTCATCAGGCTTTTGCAAGCAAGCCACTTTAACTGCTGAGCCATCTCTCCAGCCCTCACTTCACCTTAAAAAGTTATGCCCTGTACAGCAGGATGTGGTGGCACATGCTTGTAATGCCAGCACTTTGGAGGCTGAGGCAGGAGCATTATTCTGAGTTCCAAGCCAGCCTAGGCTACAGAGAGAGACTGACTATGTCTCAAATAAACAAGCAAGCAAAGTTAATCACTGTGACTAGATTGTTGCAGTATGAAGCTGAAATTGACGCTCCCTCTGCAAATGTCTATTCTTCCAGGAGACATTCACTGTTTTAGACTGAGCGGCTGTTAAGATCATTCTCAGCACATGCACACATAGGTATACGCACCCCTTAAAGACACACAGACCAATTTTAAGTATTTGCCATGCACTCCATGAATGTGTTTTGAAAATATAAGTAGGGGGCTGGAGGGATGGCTTAGCGGTTAAGGCATTTGCCTGCAAAGCCAAAGGACCCAGGTTCGATTCCTCAGGACCCATGTTAGCCAGATGCACAAGGGGCGCATGTGTCTGGAGTTCATTTGCAGTGGCTGGAGGGCCTGGCGCACCCATTCTCTCTCTCTCTTCTTCTTTCTCTGTTAAGATAAATAAACAAATAAAAAATAAAATATTTTACTATATAAGTAGGGCCAGGCATGGTAGCCTTTAATCCCAGCACTTGGGAGGAAGAGGTGGGAGGATTGCCATGAGTTCGAGGCCACCCTGAGACTCCATAGTGAATTCCAGGTCAGCATGACCTAGAGTGAGACCCTACCTCGAAAAACCAAAATAAATAAATAAAATAAAATAAAAGTAGGATCTCATCATATGTGTGCTTCTGAAATCTTCCTTTTGCACAGCACAACACATCTTGGAGCTCTGCCACTGCCTGCACACACCGACATGCCTTACTGAATTTAGGTGCTGCCAGGGCACCCTCCAGTCTATGTGGGCATTTCTACCCTTCCATGATTTTGCTACAAGACTAGTAAGTGTGCCTGCATGTCTCCTTGTGTCCACATGTCCCTCTACAGTGGATCCTGTGAAGCGGGACTGCCTCATAGCATGCAAGCTGTACTTCTGTACTTTTAATAGATTCTGCCCAGTTGTCTCCAAAATGGACAACCTGATGTGTGCCCGTGGCATCTGACAGGGTGCTTTCCCTCATCTTGACGTATGTGAGCAATTTAAAATGTCACCAGTCTGTTGTCACATTTAAAGCTTGTATTTTTTAAAAAAAATTATTGAGGTTGGATTTTATTTCATGTTAGCTTTTTACATCTCCTCTTTCGTAACATGCTATAATCGACTTTTTATCATTTTCTGTAACTATGCCATGTTTTTTTTTATGAAGCAGAGTTGGAATTCATTAAGAGCATATTTAATGTAGATTTACGCACCAGCACTAAGGGAGAGAAGGAGGCACACAGGGAAAGGACAGTATACATCCAAGTGTGGAAGTGGACCTTTCAAGAAAGTTCCCTTTAATTTTTGTTTTTGTTAAACAGATTTTTAAAATTTATTTATTTATTTATTTATTTATTTATTTATTTATTTATTTGCAAGCAGAAAGAGAGAAACAGAAGAGAGACAGAGAGAATGGGTGCACCAGGGCCTCTAGCTGCTGCAAACGAACTCTAGATGCATGTGCCACTTTGTGCATCTGGCTTTTACATGGGTAGTGGGGAAGAGAACTCGGGTTGTTAGCTTTTGCAGGCAAGTGCTTAAATGCGCCCTAACCACCAAGCCATCTCTCCAGCCCTAAAACAGATTTTTTTAAAGTATCCTAAATACGAGTCTCTGGGAATCTATTTTCTTCTCTTGGGCTATTTACTTGATGTTTAAAAAATATTTTATTTTTATTTATTTGACAGAGGAAGAGGAAGAGAAAGAGAGAGAGAATGGGTGGGCGGGCCAGGGACTCCAGCCACTGCAAATGAACTCCAGACGCGTATGCCCTCTTGTGCATCTGGCTAATGTGGGTTCTGGGGAATCGAACCTAAGTCCTTTGGCTTTGCAGGCAAATGCCTTAACCACCAAGCCATCTCTCCAGCCCAACTTGACTTTTTTTTTTTAAGATTTTTATTTATTTATTTGAGAGGGAAAGACAGAGAGAGAAAGAGGCAGATAGAGAGTGAAAGAGAGAATGGGTGCGCCAGGGCCTCCAGCCACTGCAAACAAACTCCAGACGCATGCACCCCTTTGTGCATCTGGCTAATGTGGGTCCTGGGGAATCGAGCCTCGAACTGGAGTCCTTAGGCTTCACAGGCAAGCGCTCAACAGCTACGCCATCTCTCTAGCCCCCAACTTGAGTTTTTAACATTAGTTATGGTGTGTGTTTTCTAGCAGAAGGGTTAAATTTCAATGTGGTCATATTATACAGTATGTAAGTATGCGTGTTCATATATGTGTGGGCATTGGTGTCCATGCATGTGTGTGGAGAACAAAGGTTGATGTTGAATGTCCCTCTATTTTATTTTTTGAGACAAGGAGCTCATATCCAGCTCTTACATGAGTACTGGAGATTTCAACTCAAGTTCTTGGGCTTGCATGGCAAACACTTCACTGATTGATTGCTTCTCTAGCACTGAGATTTTCTTTTATGCATTTTACCTTTAAAAGATGTTTTTTATTTTATTTATTTGCACTTGTATGCTCTTAGCTGCGTCTTATAGAGGCCCCATCCCTGTGCCTTTGTTCTTTGTCACACTTTAAAGACACACTTTAGGGCTGGAGAGATGGCTTAGCAGTTAAATCCACATAAAGCCAGATGCACAAAGTGGCGCACATGTCTGGAGTTTGTTTGCAGCCACAAGAGGTCCTGAAGTACCCATATTCTCTCCCTCTCTTTCTCCTCCCCCCTCTCTTCGCTTTCTCCCTCTCACACACAGAGAAATAAATGAAATATTAAAAGAAACATAGGTTACAAGAAACATATAGGAGCTAGGGTATAACAGAACGATGCAGTGTATGCTTACAGTGTAACCCAATACCCACGCATGTGTGCACACACACAAACCTCAGATAAAATAATCCTAATGATTTAACCCACTATATCCGTAACAATGTCACCATCACATGCAACAAGCCGCATATATCAGTGAGGTCTTTCACTGCTTCTGCATGGCACCTTTGTCATTTAGTGAATGTATATTTTGGCTTCACAGCACACATCTCAGTTTCGAGCGATGGTGTGAGACATCTCTAGTGACTGCTGTGCTGGACAGGAAAGTCCTGAGCTGTACCACTGAAGTCTATGACATGCCGAATGCCATCTTCTTGGTGGATATAAAAGCATCTACGTGATCGCAGTCTGAGTTTTAAGTCCGTCTTTCACCCTCCACCCCACTGCTCTTCCTAACACAAATGCATCCCAACTTCACTCAGCTTCCCGCCTCTGCTGCCACAGGCAATTTTCCTGCGGCCCAGTTCTGTGTGGATTATTCCCTGGAGTGGGCATCGCTGCCAGTGAAGGAGGCTAACAGTGCAGTAGTGATGCTGCACCTTAAAAGACGGGTAGAGTAGCCAGGCGGGGGGCAGAGGGAAGAGCGTGAGTGGGGTTGCCTCTGCAGGCTGACACAGCAGACCTCAGACCCTGAAGGGCCTTTCAGGCCCGGCTAAGGACTTGAACCTGACCCCAAAGGTACATGAGAGCCACAAAGCACAGCGGGTCACAGAAAGAGAGGGAGAAGGCAGGGCCGTGGGCAGGGGACTCGTGTGGAGGACAAGACTTTCTCCACACATACTGGGCGTCTGCCGTGTGCTGCTCTGTCAAGGACCTGGAGGTGAAGCAGACAACAAAACAGGCAAGAGCTCCTGCCATCGAAGTTTCTCCAACGTGTGGAACAGAGGCACAAAGGTCTGCACGGGAAATCCTTTGGTTTCTGGGCTCACTTGGCAAAAAAGTGGGACTGAGGGAGAGGGTACAGGAAGCCGAACTAACTTGAGAGGAGAGAGGATGGCTTAAGCTTTATTGTTTTGATGAAGATGTGGGGTGTTTGGGGGACACCCAGGTGGATCTATGCAGCAAAGCTATGAGATACACATATTGGGAGATCACGAGAATTCAGGGAATATGAATGAAGAGCATGAAGTCCATGAGGACGGAGGACACAGTTCTGGAAGGACATGTGGGCCAGCAGTCATAGCCCAGACTTCTACTGGGCTCAGGTGAGTTACCCCAACTGTGTGCTGGGTTCATGACTAACTGGAAAGAGGGGGTTTTGTCTAAGGTAGCCAGATTCCACCGATGAGCCACGAATTTGCAAGTCCTAGACGTTGCAATTTCATTTTGCCTTGTTTTTACACTTTTAAAAAAGTGGCATTGGGGTTGGAGAGATGGCTTAGTGGTTAAGCGCTTGCCTGTGAAGCCTAAGGACCCCGGTTCGAGGCTCGATTCCCCAGGACCCACATTAGCCAGATGCAAAAGGGGGCGCACAGTCTGGAGTTCGTTTGCAGTGGCCGGAGGCCCTGGCATGCCCATTCTCTCTCTCTATCTGCCTCTTTCTCTCTCTGTCTGTCGGTCTCAAATAAATAAATAAAAATAAACAAAAATTAAAATAAGTGGCATGCGGCTAGCTGTGCATGAAAGCCCATTCCTTGTGAGGGAAGAGTGGGAGTCGCAGCTCACTGTACTTCCCAGCCCCATTCGCAGGTCTAAGTGACTGTGTGACTGAGTTCCAGCCAACAGGGTGTGGGCAGAAGTGACGTGCTCTGTTGTGGGTCAAGGTCGTGAAGAAGAGAACGTGCCCCCTGCACTGTCTCCTCTTCCACAGCCAGGGGGATTGGGGAACCAGAGAGTGGAAGGGACTAGGGTCTTTGTGCCATTGTTTGGCGTACAGCTACCTACCAGCCAGGACATGTGCTTTTGACTTTTATACGAGAGAAAGTAAATAAATAAACATTTGTCATGTGTGGACCTTGCTCAAGCTTGGCTCTGTTTGTTATTATAGTCTAGCTTGACCTCACAAATGCAGCCCTGAATCAAATGGATGCTGGGATGAGCTCTGGAACTGCGGGGCCTGTGTCTCTCTGGCTAACTGAGGTAGCCTCAACCCCAGACCCAGAACACATCAATACTCCTACGACTGATTGATGCAGGATGCCAGCATTTTACTGCCTCGTTAGGTGCCAGGCATTTATACATTGCGTTCTCTTATGTTTTCTATCCTATTTGATTACATTTTGCAGAATGAAAGTTCTTTCCTTATAGGTTGAATTAGTTTTCTCACTGCTGTGACAAAATTCTGATAAAGCAACCTAAGGAAAGAAGGGGTTATTCTGGCTCATCCTACTACTGCCAAGAAGCCATGGTGGCAGGACAGGAAACCGCTGGTCTCAATGTGTCAACAGTCAAGGAGCAGGGACAGAGAGAGAGAGAGAGAGAGGGAGGGAGGGAGGGAGGGAGGGAGGGAAGGAGAGACAGAGATGAATGCTGGCACTTAGCTCACTCACTTTCTCCTTTTTCTTTTTAGTTTTTTTGTTTTTGTTGTTGTTTTTTTTTAAGAGGTTTTTTAAAAAATTTATTTATTTGAGAGCAACAGACAGAGAGAAAGAGGCAGACAGAGAGAATGGGCACGCCAGGGCTTCCAGCCACTGCAAACGAACTCCAGACATGTGCGCCCCCTTGTGCATCTGGTGAAAGTGGGTCCTGGGGAATTGAGCCTTGAATTGTGGTCCTTAGGCTTCACAGGCAAGCACTTAACCACTAAGCCATCTCTCCAGCTCTCCCTTTTTTTTTTTTTTGAGGTAGGGTCTTACTCTAGTCCAGGCTGACCTGGAATTCACTATGGAGCCTCAGGGTGGCCTTGAACTCATGGTGATCCTCCTACCTCTGCCTCCTGAGTGCTGGGATTAAAGGCGTGCACCACCGCGCCCGGCTCCTTTTTAGTTTTTACTTGGTCTGAGATCACAGCCCATGGGATGGTGCTGCCTACATTCAAGATGGATCTTCCTTCCTCTGTTAAACCTCTCCAGAAACACTCTCACAGACATCCCCAGAGGCATATGTCCTAGATGTTTCCAAATCCAACTGACAACGGAGATTGACCATCACATAGACTTTTATATAGTGTACATTATTTTGTGAAATAGCAACTCAATAAAGAAGGCTATATCGAGAAAAAAGGGTCGGGGGTGGTGGCGCATGTCTTTAATCCCAGCACTCGGGAGGCAGAGGTAGGAGGATCGCTGTGAGTTCGAGGCCACCCTGAGATGACAGAGTTAATTCCAGGTCAGCCTGGACCAGAGTGAGACCCTACCTCGAAAAACCAAAAAACAAAAAAGAAAGAAAGAAGGAAGTATCATTATCTCTTTGTCCAGATGAGAAAAATTGAGGTTTAGAAAGCCTGTAGCTACCGTGATATTAAAACACCCAGGATTACATTCCCGAATGACAAAGATATAGGGATCCATTCTGAGAAAGGTGGCACTGGGAGATGTGGTAAGGTGTGCTGAGACAGTCCTAGAGGGCACAGCCTGCTACACACCTAAGCTATTACTCATTTATACACACCTATAAACGTGCATGTATTGTGCACATATGTGTAAATATGTTATGTCGTTATATATTATATATGCACAAATACACGTATGCCATCGGTTGCTGCTAGGGAAATGGTGGACAAAACAAGATTAAATCAAACACAAGAAAAAAATGCAACTAAGCAATGCAGTGGACAGGAGATGTCTGAGGCCGCTCTGGGAAGGCAGTATGTAACTCTATAGCTAACTTGTGTACGCAGACCTTCGCTCTAGAATAACAATAAAAAGGACAGCACAATAAGTACACAAACATAAACACAAACTAAACAGTTGCTCATTCCCATTGCCCACTAATTATGTAACGTACATAATTGCGTGTGTTGTGTTTTTATGGGGCTGGCAAGGCAGAAGGTTTGTTTACATCGGCACCACCCCCACCCCAAACACGTGAGTAATGTGATGACACCCCAGCAACAGCATTTCTAGGCAACAGGACTCTTGGAGCTCCATTATCATCTTATGGGAGCACCACCCTCCCCGAGGCCATCAGTGACAGAAATGCCATTGTGCAGGCTCTCACAGCCCCTGACCCACAGCCACTCTAGACTTTGTGATTTCCTAAGTGACTTAGAGAATTAAGGGCATTCTGGGGGGAGCGTGGTATAATATTTCTTTCTTTGTCCTTGATTTTTTGAAAAATTATTTATTTATTTGGAAGCAGAGAGAGACAGAGAGGCAGAGAAGAGAGAGAGAAAGAGAATGGGCACGCCAGAGTCTCCAGGCACTGCAAATGAACTCCAGATGCATGTGCCACTGTGTATCTGGCTTTACGTGGGTACCCGGGAATCAATCCTGGGTCATTAGGCTTTGCAGGCAAGTGCCTTAACCTCTGAGCCATCTCTCCAGCCCTGTCCTTGGTTCTTTAAGGCAGCACTGGAATGGCTTCATAGCGATAAATGTGACAGTCTTTTGTTTCATGTTAGCTCTTTCAAGCATGGGAGATGGTGTGTGGAAAGGCTCTAGGATGAACACTGGGTGGGGACTGTTTGCCAGAGGACCCAGCTATGTGCTCAGGTGGCTGCAACTTTCCACGGCCCCCTCTCCTACAAAGGGAAGATGGGCTGAAGGTTAAGTTGACATCAATAGCCAGTCCTTTACCCAGCATGCCTGTGTAATGAAGCTCCCATAAAACCCACCAGAAGGGCCAGATTTGGAGAGCTTTGCAGAGCTACACAGGTTCCCAGGGGGGCTGTTTCCAGACATGGAGTTGAAGCATCCCCTCCGCCCCCCGCCAACTTCCCCATGTGTTCCCCTGAATGTGTGTCTCTTCATCTGATGTTCGCTGCTAGTCTGGGCTTGCCACTGGCATCTCAGGTGGGGTGGGAGGCAGTCTTTCTGGAGACTAAACACTCAAGCCGTGGGATCTGACGCTGTCTCTGAGTAGACAGTGTCAGAACTAAACGGAACTAGAAGATGCCCAGCTGGTATCAGCAGCAGAATAGATTGCCTGCTTGGTCGATGGGGGAATTCCACACATAGCTGCTTGTGCTGAGCTGAGTGAGAGCCTAGGAGAAACTGAGTTTGTTTACTCCTTTCTCCTCAGGCTGGCTTTAGAAAAATCCAAACGTAGGTGGGGTACTTCCAGAACCTTCCTCTGTAACACTGGTACATGGCTATGCAGATAATTACGACACACACACACACACACACACACGTATATATTAGAGGCAGAGTCTCACTATGTTATCCAGGGTAGCTTTGAACTTGCGATCTGCTTGCCTCACCCTCGAGAGGAGCTAAGATTACAGGCATGCACAGGCTTCTTACCATAATATTTTAATTATGCTATCATTCCCACTAAGGATGCCCTCAACCCTCCTCTCCATTTACCAAAGCTCTCTGCCTTCGTCAACCTTCCTAGGACCCATCAATCACTCTGTCCTTTAATTAGTTAAGCAGAAAATTCACACACATTGTCCCTACAGCAGGGATTCGGTGTACCTGCCTCTAGAAAGATGTTGCCATAAGGGCAGCGCGGTAATTATGCACCACATCTCCCTCGAGCCTGCTGGGTGTGGGGCACTGAAGGCAGTGAGGACTCTAAGAATGAGACAGAGCGCACCCTTTCTCCTGAAAAGCTCTTTGTCTTGCCAGGACGAAAATACATGCCATGTGAAAAGTCTGCATTCATAGAGGTGGAAAGCGAGCCAGGAGGGCTGGGGAGAGGATCTGCTCAGTGGGTTAAAAGTGCTTGCCCCACAAGCATGAAGGCCCGAGCTGGGTGCGTAGCACTCATAAAAAGCTGTCACCCCTGTCCTGGGCAGAGACAGGAAGATCACTGAGGCTCACTGGCTGGTCAACCAGTGTGACTGAAAAAAAAAATGACAGGGCTGGAGAGATGGCTTAGCGGTTAAGCGCTTGCCTGTGAAGCCTAAGGACCCCGGTTCGAGGCTTGGTTCCCCAGGTCCCACGTTAGCCAGATGCACAAGGGGGCGCACGCATCTGGAGTTCGTTTGCAGAGGCTGGAAGCTCTGGCGCGCCCATTCTCTCTCTCCCTCTTATCTGTCTTTCTCTCTGTGTCTGTCACTCTCAAATAAATAAATAAAATTATTAAAAAAATTTTTTAAAAAAATGACAGAGGAACTCTGTCTCAAGGAAAGAACAGGGATGAGCAACGGAGAACATCTTACATCCTCATCTGGCCTCTGCACCCATGTGCATGGGAACATACATCTGCACACACATGTGCATACATTACACACACACACACACACGCACACACACACAGACACACACACTAGAACAAGGTACTACTTTCTGGAGGAGGAAAGAAAGGCATCATAGGTGTCTGAATTCCTTTCGGAAGGGTGGGAAGGCGTTCTCTTCGCTGCTTTAAAGGGAGGTCAGTGAGCAGGAAAAGCGTGGACACAAGTGTGGACACGTGAGGCAGGAGCTCTTCCAGGGTGGGGGGTTGAGGTGCTAGGAGGGGGGATCCCTTCATTGCTCCATTTATTTATTTGACAGACACCGAATGCAACTAGCATGTGCCGGGCATCGTGCTACATGCCGAGGATCGAAGAGTGAGCAGCGCAGACAGGATCTGTCCCCGTGTGTGGCTTCCGGTCCGCTGGGGACGCAGCTGATGGGTGGCGAAGCTCTAGCAAGCGTGTAGGGGAAAGCGGCAGCGCGTGAGGCAGGCGCTGGGGAGCAGGCCGGCCCGGCTGTAAGAGATGCGACACTGACTCAGGGAAACCCTTCTTTGTGTCTCCACGTCCTGCTTCCCCCACTTCCTCGATGGCTCTCAGTTCTGCCCGGTCCTCTCCTCCCTCACTCTTCTCAGTAGCTCATGATCTCTTCCTTGTGTGAGCATCCTTCTGCTAAGGGTCTTGCCTGCTACTCCACAAGCCCCGCCCGTGGTCCTCCATTCAGATAGCCACACGGTCCAGAAGTCAACGTCTGTCCACGCTGTGTCCCACTGACCTCCACGCCTGGCACTGCTCTGGGGACTGTGCTGTGTTCCACCGTGCAAGGGGCTGTGCAGACAGAGGGAAGGTAACCGTAAGATGGAGAAACCACCCAGGTGGTCTGCCCGATGGAGTCAGTGTTTTCTCCCACTGGTAGCGAAAGAGGATCCCAGGAAGACCGGAAGCAAAAAGGACCGAGTGGACTCGATCTGCCATTTTAAAATGGGGACAGATGTCCCAGAAGCTTCTAGAAGTCGAGAGAGGCCATCCTGAAAGTCACTAAGAAAATGGGGGCTTCGATCCTAGGGCAGAAAGGAGTCGGTTTCTGGAAACAAGCGGAATGAATCTGGAATAAAATTTTTCCCTCAAAGCTCCACCACCCAGGATCCTGCCTTTGGCCTGGGCCATTCAGAGCAGTCAGGCGCGTAGCAAGCCCAGTGACTTTCAGAAAAGTGAAGCAAGTGGGTATTGTTTTCAGCTATCAAGTTTGTGGTAACTCATTATATAGTGATAGAGAATTAACACGCCTTCCCAGCTTTCCAAACCTCCGATAAAACTACTGTGGTTTTACCAGATCCCAGCTCGTAATCCTCACCACTGTTAGGAAACTTTTTTTTTTAAATCACCATTTTACAGCACAAGCTCGTTAATTCTGCATTGTCGCCTAAGACGTGCGGTGTTGTGCAAGTTGCTCCTTACCAAAAAACGGGTAGGAACAGCAATGATTTCAGTTTCCCTTATGGAAAGAGGACCTATAAAAAGAGCTTGAAGGTCTGAGCCCCAAACTCCCACTGTAACAGCAGTTTCCCGACCAGCCAGGCTGTGGGAAATCGAGGCGCTGCCGGGGCCCGCAGACTTAACAAGTGCGGGGGAACTGGGTGCCCGCCTAGACCTTGCCACCTCTGCTCATAGAACTCTCTGGAAACCTCCCGCTTAGACACGGCTTTCAGCTCCGAGCTAGTCAGATAGTGGGTCACACGTGTCTGTTGGAGACTGCTCGGTGCCTCAGTTTCCCTCTGCGTGCAGAGCGCGCTCCGCAGACGGTGCTATTCTGGAAAGGCGTAGGAGGCGGGGAAGATGTGCGGGGAAAGGCGCGGCGGGCCCCGCGGAGACAGATACCTGGTGAGCGCGCGCGCGGCCCTGCAGCCCCAGGTCCCCGGGTCCTTCCTGGCTCCGGCTTCGGCTCCGGCTCCGGGAAGCTGCGACGAGGGCTCAGGACGCCGGCGGAGGGAGCGAGGGGCCCACGAGCCGGCGGAGGGCGGCTGGGAGGGGCGAGTCTGGGCGCCGCGCCCGCGGGGTTACGGGGCCGCAGCTCAGGGCGCTGGGGGCGGGAAAGGGTGGAGCCACCGCGGGGGAGGAGCAAAACCCGGAGGCCTCGGGCACGGTGGGCAGTGCCAGAGCCGCGGGAACCCGAGCCCAGCCCGGACGCGCCGCCGCCTCGTGAGGTAGAGCCAACCGTCCGGGCCGAACGCAGCCACCGGTGCCGCCGCCCGCCTTCGGCACCCAGACAGGCCTGGGCCGCGGGAGACTAGGTCACGGATTCCTCTCCGGTCCCCAGCCGGACCGGCCCACCGGCGTGCCCGTGGCGCCATGGAGCCTTCGGAGAAGAAGATCTCGGTGTGGATCTGCCAGGAGGAGAAGCTGGTGTCCGGCCTGTCCCGCCGCACCACCTGCTCGGACGTGGTGCGCGTGCTGTTGGAGGACGGCTGCCGGCGGCGACGGAGGCAGCGGCGGGGCCCGCGCCGGGGGCTGACCGAGGATGACCCGGAACCCCCGGACGCACACGACGAGGACGACGGCGAGGACGACGACGACGAGGACGACGACGAGGTGCTGCCGCAGGGCATGCTGTGCGGACCCCCGCAGTGCTATTGCATCGTGGAGAAGTGGCGCGGCTTTGAGCGCATCCTGCCCAACAAGACGCGCATCTTGCGCCTCTGGACAGCCTGGGGGGACGAGCAGGAGAACGTGCGCTTCGTGCTGGTGCGCAGCGACGCGTCCTTACCCAACGCCGGCCCGCGCAGCGCCGAGGCCCGCGTGGTGCTCAGCCGCGAGCGGCCCGGCCCGACCCGGGCCACCCCGGCGCGGCCCAGCCTGGCCCTGACCCAGGAGAAGCAGCGGCGCGTGGTGCGCAAGGCCTTCCGCAAGCTGGCTAAGCTTAACCGGCGGCACCAGCAGCCGCCGCCGTCGCCCGGTTCGTCCACCTCATCGTCCACCGCCTCGTCCCGCTCGTCGCCGCCGAGGGTCCCCGAGAGCGCGTCTCTGGAGCGCATGGAGACGCTGGTGCATCTGGTGCTGTCGCAGGACCACACCATCCGCCAGCAGGTGCAGCGGCTCCGCGAACTGGACCGCGAGATCGACCGCTACGAGGCCAAGGTGCATCTGGACCGCATGCGGCGGCACGGCGTCAACTACGTGCAGGATACTTACTTGGTGGGGGCGGGCCTCGAGCCGGACGGGACGACCCCGGGAGAGGAGCCCGACGCGGCGGCGGCCGAGGCCGAGGCGGCGGCGCCCTTGGACGGCCAGGCGCAGGCGGCGGCGCTGGAGGAGCTGGCCCGGCGCTGCGACGACCTGCAGCGGCTGCAGGAGCAGCGGGCCCAGCAGGAGGAGATGCTGGAGCGCCTGTCCGCCGAGATGCAGGAGGAGCTGAACCAGCGGTGGATGCGGCGGCGCCAGGAGGAGCTGGCGGCGCGGGAGGAGCCCCCGGAGCCCGACGGCGGGCCGGATGGAGAGCTGGCACTGGAGCAGGAGCGGGTCAGGACGCAGCTCAGCACCAGCCTCTACATCGGGCTGCGGCTCAGCACGGACCTGGAGACGGTCAAGGCGGACTTGGATTACAGCCAGCAGCAGTGGGACAGCAAGGAGCGGGAGCTGCAGGCTCTCCTCCAGACTTTGCGCACTTTGGAGCGGGATGTGGCTCTCGGTTCTGGCGGACCCTCGAGGGAACCACGGCTTCAGACTTGCGCGGAGGTGTGGGTGGATCAGGCCCGTGGACTGGCCAAGAGCTGCCCTGGCAACGACGAGGACTCGGACACTGGGCTGAGTTCCATGCACAGCCAGGACTCGGACTCGGTACCCCCAGTATGTGAATCCCTCGTGTAGGAGGAGCAGGGAGGGCCCCCCTACAGAACCCCCCACTTCCGTTGAGTACAGCATGCGCTGGCCCGCAGGCTTGGGACTTGAAATGAGGCTGGGGTGAGCATCCCCGCAGCAGAGCTCCCTGTGGTCTGGTTTGGGTAGAGCAGTAGGGGACGCCTGCATGTCAGCGTGGTCCTCTGTCTCCTGGGTGGATGTGGAGGAGGGTCAGGGATGAGAAAACCTGGGGTGCCTTCCAAGCTCTTAAAGGGGGTGGGAGAAAGAGATGAGGGTACTCCCCCCCCCATTTTGATAAAAGACTCTACCCCAGGGAAGTCGACGTGGTCCAAGCCCATTTTCAACACAAGATAAAATACTAGGGTAACTTTACCATCCTTCTATATGGGAAGGACTGATGGCATCTGGAATTGTAGTTTGTGGCATGAAGTGCTCTTAAAAGAAACGCAGGGATGAAAAGGAAATTCCTTGAATGTTAATTGTGACGGCAAACGTGTTAAAACTAGCCAAAGAGGACGCACTGGGGTTGGTCTCAGTCTTGCTAACATCTGACAAAACCTATAAGCACCAGGATCCTGGCTGTTTACATTTCTGCAGATGTGGGAATTACCCATCTGCGGCATCATTTGCCTTTTCTTTCTTTCAAAGGCTAAACTGTACTGAAGTCGAACTGTATTTCCTCCACAGCTGAATGCAGTATGTGTTAAATGGGGTCCTTTCCCCCAAATAACCATTTTTTTCTTTTTGAGGTAGGGTCTCACTGTAGCCCAGGCTGACCTGAAATTCACTATGTAGTGTCAGGCTGGCCTAGAACTCACAGCGATCCTCCTCCTACCTCCTCTGACTATTGAGTGCTGAGATTAAAGAGGGTTTGGGATTAAAGGCATGCGTGCACCACCATGCCTGGCCCAAATAACCTTTTTACTATTACAAAAGCCAAAAACCCATAGCCCCTTTGAGATATAAACTCCTGGCAAACATAATCCCTGGTTAAAATTTAATCTGCTCTTCTTTGAGTTGCGTTCCTGTCGACAGCTGCGTTGGCGTTTCATTCACGCTGCCACTCCGGTGACTCAGTCACAGTCATTTAAGAAAAAATAAAGAGGGAAGTTACAAGAACTTCTTATGCACAACTGCATTTGCTGTTTTAACGAGCACTTTGGTGTAAAGTAAGACTTGAAAGCCAAGATCTTTGCATAGTGTTTAACTGTTAACTTGAGCTCTGTGATTAAAACCAGTCATGACCTTGGTGATTTCTATCCGGACTCGAGTCTGAGTTCAGTGTCTTCGGTGGGAGATAAGTTACTTGTTCAAGTTTAAATGGAGATAATAGAAACTATCAGGTGTTGCTAAAGTTCCCCAAATTTAAAAGAAAAGAAAGAGTCTGATACTACACCTTAGGTAAGCAAGTTGATTACCTGTAGCAGGTAGCCATGGCAAAAGCGGATGAGAGTGAGCTGAGGGCTTGAGTTACTCTTGCCTGGCGTCCCCTGCCGCACGTGCCAGGGGAGATGCAAGAGCTACACGGTCCTCACGGCAGGCGACAGAGCTGGAGGGCACTCACTGTAACTGTTCCACACATTTTAATTAAAACTTATCAGTGGTAGCTAGCGGTTGGGCCTTTGGAAGGAGTCAGCTGGCCAGAGTCCCTCTGGAGAGCTGTATTTCTGAGGAATGTGGATCTGATCTGTCCTGAGGAGGTATTAACAGTGGGGTGTGTTTGTGTGTGTGCGGGGGGGGGGGGGTGTTGCCCGCTATCAACCTAAGTGGTAAGGGGCTGGCTCTAGTTTCCACAAGACATGTGAAGATAAGTTGGGAGGCCTTTCTTCTCAGGAGCCGTTTGCTTCCATGCAAGAGCCTCTGTGATAGAGGAGCCTGTCCTCCCGACCTCCTTAACCAACATTTATGCCGTCTCCTTGTTACAGACAGTCCCCACGCTGCCCCTGTCCTGGGATTACAGCATGCATGCATGCTTTTGGATTTTCCGGTGAAATCAGAATTGAAAGGTCATTTTCTTAATTTAATATTTCCAAAAAAGATAATTGTAGTCTTTCAGGTTTTATCTGATGCCAGATGACAGCCATATGTTTATTTGGTTCTGAATATCAATAAACTGAGGAAGCGGCCAAGGGAAGCCCTCTGGCCTCAGAGCCCTTCCACTGCACATACAGAAAGCATAAGGAGAGCTTCCACCCCGCGGCAGGGGCAACATCCTCGTTACCCAGTGACGAAGGCTGCTTGTCTCAATGGTTTATGCTGGCAGTGGGCTGACCAGGGTTTTTTAAAATTATCACTGTTTCCCCACCTGTACCCCCACCCCCAGGATGGCACGGGAAGGTGGTTCTCGGTGGTTATTAACTCTGAAAGAACGCAGAAGTTGGCAGAACACGGCTGCCTGGCAGAAAGGAGTTGTTCTCCTTCTGACTGTTATTATTTCAAGCTTTGGTGGGCTGCTGACGTCAGCAAATATGCTTGAAACCTGCCCAGCAGACAGGCCACGCCTCGGGGAGGAAGGCCTGCAGAGTTTTGTGGTACCCAGTTTCTGGAACCTTCTCTGACCAGCTGAAGAAGACGTTTGCCTAGCTAACTCTTCATCTGGGGAGGCTTCATTGATTTCTAACAAAGGGCAGCCTCGTCTGCTGCCCAGTTTTTGCTGACATCCAAAACAATTATATCCCTAAAAGGCACTCTGTGTGTGAGAGGAGAAGGGAGGGCGAGGGAGGGGTGACGATAGTTCCTTTTATGAAGGGCTTTTCCAAGTCCTAGAAAGGAGTAGGTAATAAAATGCATTGAGCAGTACCTTTCTGTAGAATATAAAGCAGTTTGAGTCTCATGCATATCCGTTGTCCTCTAGCTTTGGGAGCGAAGAAACCAGAGCAGTGAGCGTGCCCGCACCCCAGGGTCCCTGGAGAGCGCGCCAGCTCTGTCCAGGTCTCACGGGAACCATGGGGAGCAGTCAGTGTGCCCCATCCTTCTTTGGAATTGAGACTCTCCATTGTGTCTTTTGTCCCTAGTTGTCCCATTGTCGGCCAGCCTCCAAATCCAAATATCCCATATACCCTTGTTAGCTTGGCTTCCTTCTTTATATAAAATGGGATGTTTATTTTTGCTCATTCAGAAATCTATATACTGTAGTCTTTATGATAGTCCCAAAAAGAATATGAATGCAAAGAAAGAAGAGTTGGGACTGGGGAGGCTGTTCAGTGGGTGAAGTGCTTGCTGCACAAGCATGCGGACCTGTGTTCAGAACCGCAGCACCTCCATAAAATGCCAGGGGTGGTGGCACACACTTGTAATCCCAGCACTGTGGTGGACAAAGATAAGAGGATCCCCAGAACTTGCTGGCCAGCTAGCCTAGCCATATTGGTGAGTTTCGCATTCAGTGAGAGACCATGTCAGTGATAAATAAACAAATTAAAAATGAGAGATTGTGGAAGATGCCAGACTTTGACCTCTGGCTTCCATATGCTCACATGTGCATGTACACACACACACGTGCTCACACATATGAATACACGTACATACACGCACACACCAAAAACCTGTCACTACCAAAAGTTGCTATTTCCTTCAGAGGTGTTTTGAATTTGGAAGGTTTCACTGTTTGCTTCTGTGTCGTGCAATATAATTTTGATCAGATTACATTTATGATTTGACCCCTTGGTTTTGGCAGACACCTTGTAACGGATCCATTCATCAAGTGAATATGCCATAGTGTCTATAATTGCTCATATGATCAGTTTGTTTGCCATATTTTTTTAAAGAAAATATTTATTTGTTTGAAAGAGAAATAGGCAGATTAGATAGATAGAAGGAAAGAAGGGAGGAAGGAAGGAAAGGATGCAGTGTAACAGGACCTCTGACATCTGGCTTACTTGGGTATTGGGGAATCGAACCTCAGTCCTTAGGCTTTACAGGCAAGTGTCTTAACTGTTAAGCCATCTCTCCAGCCCTGTTATATCATAAAATAACACCATGATAACCTTTGTACATGCATCTACTTCCTAGACTCCTTCCATCTTCCCCAAAAGTGGATTCCTGAAAAGAGAATCCTCACATTAAAGAGGAGACACATTTAGAAGTGTGATGTCTTTTACTCAATTTCTCGTTAAACAATTTATTCTAGTTACTATAAGCTATGCACCAAAGTGCTTATTTCACCACAGCTTGGGTTTCATTAGATAGTATGCTAAGAATATGGTTCCATCAAGTTTAATTCAAGTTTAATTTATTGTGGCCTGGAAGTCAAAGATGACCATCACTTTCCTACAATATCCTACCCACCAGGTAGGTCATCTGACCAGAAGTGTTTAGAGGACTGGGAATGCTATTCAGCTGAAGAGCTCTCGTGTGAATGTTCAAGGCACTGGGTTTGACTCAGTCTCAACAAAGCCTTCACACAGTGGTGGTGAGAAGGCATGTTATTTTCTTTCTTATCCCAGCCCCCCCCCCGCGCTTTCTCTGATCACCTACTAGCAATTTTGTCTCCTGTTGGAATTGGCCAGTGACCTGAGAGAGGGGCTGGGAGTGGTCTCTGTCAGAATTGGCCAGTGATTCAGGAGTAGGTGGGGTCTGAGCTCTTCAGAACCAGGGTTAAGGAGATAACAAATAGGCGAGCTGGATTTATAAAAAAGCAAAACAAAACACAAAATACTGTTTTTCATCTTCAGTCTTAACAGGTGATGTCATGAAATCTATTTGAGTTTGTGCGTCTCCCTACATATCTCTACCAAAATTTGTCAAAATAAATGGGCCTGCCAAGTGGCTTACCAGCAGCCTCTAAACAACTTAGATTAGTCTAGGAAGTACCTTCTATTCTAGGAAAACTGCCTCGGAGCTAAGCTTATTCTTAAACCCTCCTTTTAAATGACTTCCTTTTGTGTGTGTATGGGTGCACCAGGGTCTCCGAATGCTGCACTTTTCACACCTGGCTTACGTGTGTGGCTTGGGCAGTGAACCCGGGCTTGCAGGCTTTGCAAGCAAGCACGTTTAGCCACTGAGCCATCTGCCCAGCCCCCTATTCTTAAATTCTTGAAATGCAAAATCTGACATCTCCCAAGTGTGAAAACATTTGCCAAATCTGTTTTCTTAACTGGAAAGGATGGCGGGTGGGTAGGGGAGCCAGCTTTGTTCGAGTTCTTTCCACACGCTAGCTCCTCCCTCTGCTTCCATGGGCATTTTCTCTGCGTTCTTGTTGTGAGAAGGCACTTTTCTTGTGCATGTGTGTGTGTGCGTGCATGCAGAAGAGTCCGTGTTCATGTGTGCGTGCATACATGTGCATGTGTGTGGAGGGCAGAAGACGACCTTGTGTGTCCTTAGCAGTGCAGTCGACCTTGAGACAGGCTCTCTCATGGGCCTGGAGTTCCCCAAACTTCCTGTCTCCGTACCTCCAGTTCTGGGATTGTAGGCATAGGCCACTGTCACAGTCAGCTTCACATTGTTGGGATGAACTTTCCAACTAAGGCACAGTTTACGGGAGTTTACACATCCAGGGGGAGTTCCATAATGGCAGACAAAGCTGGCCCCCCTTCACAGGTCCGTGTACAGAGAAATACCACCGCTGGAACCACAGCATCTTCAAATGGATTCTGGGGACTGAGCTCAAGTCCTCATGCTTAGAAGGCAAACGCTCCAGTCACTGAGCTATCTCCCAAGCCTGAGATGGAACGTTTTTAAATTGTTTGCTTGTTTTTGTTTTGTTTTCCGAGGTAGGGTTTCACTGTAGCCCAGGCTGACCTGGAATTAGTCTCAGGGTGGCCTCGAACTCAGGTGGTCCTTCTACCCCCTACCTCCCTGGTGCTGGGATTAAAGGTGTAGCTCCATCTTTTACAGACTAAGAAATTAAGTTCACTTAGCTGAAAAATAGCTAATGTAGGATTCCAACCCAAGCCCAACCTCATCACCTGCTGGCACCCCAGATGTATGCACAGAGAGTTAGGCAGGCCTTGAAGACAGGCCCCAGGGTGCTGGCTTGGGAAACACTTAGCAATTAGCAAAGTCTTGTCCAGGTGTTTCCACCAGAGAGGTGGAGTGGTTGGTCCCAGATCCCCAAGCTAGTAATTATCTACTAGATGAAGATTGAGCACAAGGCAGAGGAGAGAAATTCCTATGTAAATATTTGGGTAACTATGAGAAGTGAGTCCTTTGCCAACCAATAATAATAATAATAATAATAATAATAATACCATAAAAAACTAATACCCAGCACCTAAACAAAAAAAGTTGTGACAAGTGCTGAAGAGATGGCTTAAGACACTTGCCTGTGAAGCCTAAGGACCTGGGTTTGATTCTCCAGTACCTAAGTAAGCCAGCTGACATGGTGGTACATGAGTCTGGGGCAGGGGCTAGAGCCCCTGGTGTGCCCATTCTCTCTCTCCATATATATGTATGTATGTATGTGTATATGTGTGTGTATGTGTATATATATATATATATATATATATATATATATATATATATATAGTGTTTTAAAAATATACTTTACAAGTTTTGATGATGCCCTGAGGGCGGAACTGCTCTGCAGAGCACAGGTATGTCACCGACCACACAGAATTTGTAGCTCCCAGGAACCCACAGCTGGTGCTGGTCACCTGCACATCTAGAAGGTAGTCCTAACCCAGGCTGTGCTTGGAGCTACCCCTATTCTTTCTATGAACCTCTGAGTCCAGGAGTGCCAGGGAGGGGACTAGCACTGAGGGAGCTGGGCCTGCACATGTGAGTCGGGACATCCTTGAGTGTGTGGTCCCCAGCGCCCACGTGTACGTCTGACATGACACCCGCTGCCCCAGCCTCTGCCTTCTTACCCCATCGTGCCTCAGCTTTCAGGGTGACATCGTCGTCTCTTAGTATGCTTTATTGGGGACTGGTTTATCCAGCTCAAAATCCTTCCTGAGGTCCGCATATTACTCAGTGAAGACCACAGAGCTGAACTGATCCTACTTCCACATTCAGGTCACACCTCAACCTGCATTTGTTCAGGGGGCACCCTTCCATCCTATTTCCCTTTACTTCATGTTCCCTGTGTTAGTCAGGGTTCCCAGTACTGTAACAAAGTACCTGGGAGAATCAACTTAGAAAGTGGAAAGGTGGAGGCTAGAGAGATGGTGCAGTGATAAGGCACTTGTCTGCAAAACCTAATGACCTGGGTTCAGCTCCCCGGTACCCACGTAAAGCCAGACCCACAAAGTGGCACAGGAGCTGGAGTTCCTTTGCCCTGGCTCACTCATTATCTCTCAGTCTCTCTCTTCTCTCTCTCTCACCCCTCTGTCTCTGCTTGCAAATAAAATGAATAAATAAATTAATTAATAAAAATTTTAAAAGAGGAAAAGTTGGGCTGGAGAGATGGCTTATCAGTTAAGGCACTTGCCTGCAAAGCCTAATGATCCAAGTTGATTCCCTAGGACCCACGTAAAGCCAGATGCAAAAACTGGCGTGTATGTGTGAAATCTTTAGGGTGTTGCATGTATGTTATGTCATTTGCAAACAGATGTAATGCTGGAATCATTTTTATTTCAATTTCTTCCTTAGTTCAGTGGCTGAAACTTTCAGTACTATGTTGAACAAAGGTGGTGAAAACAGACACCTCTGTCTCATTCCTGTTCTTAGGAGAAAAGCTTTCAGGCTCTCATGATTGAGGAGAATGTTAGCTCCAGGTTTTTCATGTGTAGCAAGGGTCGTGTTGGAGAATGTTCTTTCTATTCTAGTAATTGAGTGGTTTCCTTTGTTTAAAAAAAATTTTTATTTATTTATTTACTGATTTGAGAGAGAGTGAAAGAGAGAAAGAGAGAGAATGAGAATGGACATGTCAGGGCCTGTAGCCACTGTAAAACTCCAGATGCATGCACCACCTTGTACATCTGGCTTACGTGGGTTCTGGGGAATTGAACCTGGTTCATTCGGCTTCACAGGCAAGTGTCTTAACTGCTAAGCCAGCTCTCCAACCCCTGGTTTCCTTTTTAATTATGAACGAATGTAGAGGGCTAGGGAGATGGGTCAGTGGCTAAAGGCACTCATTTGCAAAGCCTGCCAGCTGGGGTTCAATTCCTCAGTATCCCTGGAAAGCCAAGTGCACCAAGTGGCACAGCATCTGGAGTTCGTTTATAGCGGCAAGAGGCCCTTGAGTGCCCACTCTCTCTCTCTCCTTGCAAATAAATACATTAAAAATTTATATTTAAACAAGAAAGAATGTTGAAATCTGCCCGTTGCCTTTTCTGCATCAGTTGAGATGGCCTCTTGCTCTTGCCTTCGTTCTGTTAATGTAGTGTATTGGCTTATTTTCATATGCTGAACTATCTTTTCAATTCATGAATAAATAGTCTTGATCTTGGCATATGTACTAGTCAGCTTCACGTTTCTGGGATCAACAACCAAACCAGACATAGTTTAGGGAGGAATGGGCTTATTTCGGGCTTACCAATTCAAGGGAAGTTTCATTAATGGTGGAAGAAGCTGGCTCCCACTCATAAACTGAAGGAGAGAGAGGGAGAGAGACAGGCTGACTATCAGCAGTCAGCAAACACCAAAAAGCAGCAAGCACAAACCTGTAGCAGGCAGGAACCCCCAGAGCTCAAAAGTCTCTACAAACACACCTTTTGGCCAGACCCCAGGACCGACCCCCTGTTGACACCTCCTCCGGCCAGGTGGCTGGAGACCCAAGTTACAAGCTTTAATAAAACACCTGCACCCATGGGTGTGGTGGTTTGATTCAGGTGTCCCCCATAAATGTATGTGTTCTGAATGCTAGGGCCCCAGCTGATGGAGATTTGGGAATTAATGCTTCCTGGAGGCAGTGTATTGTTGGGGCTGGGCTTATGAGTGTTATAGCCAGTGTCCCCTTGCCAGTGTTTGGCACACTCTCCTATTGCTGTTGTCCCCCCTATGTTGGCCAGGGGTTGATGTCCACCCTCCGTTCATGCCTTCGTCTTCCCCTGCCATCATGGAGCTTCCCCTCGAGCCTGTAAGGCAAAGCAAACCCTTTCTCCCTCAAGCTGCTCTGGGTCAGGTGCTTTCGACCAGCAATGCGAAGCTGACTGCAATGTTCAAACTATCACAGCTTATCCTCTTGTTAAAATTTTGTGATATGTTTACTTTTGATATTCTTGTACACACTGTCGGGGGTGGGGGTCAGCCTTTTAAAAAATTTACTTATTTGCAGGCAGAGAGATAGAGAAAAGAGAGATGGATAGAGCAGTCACATCAGGGCCTCCAGCTTCTGCAAATGAACTGCTGCATGCATCTCTTTTTGCATCTGGCTTTCTGTGGGTATTGGGGACTCAAACCTGAGTTATTAGGCTTTGTAGGCAAGCTCCTTAACCGCTGAACCATCTCTACAGCCTATATTATCCTTTGTTAAAATTTTTTAAAGTTTATTTGCAAGCAGAGAAGGGGGGGAAGAGAATGGGCATGCTGGTGCATCCAGCCCCTACAAATGAACTCCAGATGTGTGTGCTACTTTGTGCATCTAGCTTTGTGTGGGTACTGCAGAACTGAACTTGGGTCATCAGGGTTTGTAGGCAAGGGCCTAACTGATGAGCCATCTCTCCAGCCCAGCGTTTCCTCCTTTTAAAAATATTATTTATTTATTTTATTTCATTTGCAAGGAGTGAGGAAGAGAGAGATACAGGGAGAGAGAATGGGCACGCCAGGGCAAGTGAACTCCAGATGCATGCACCATTTCTGTGGCTGGCTTTAAGTGGGTACTGGGGGTTGAAGCCAGGTCAGAGCCCGTAAGTCAGCCAGGGTTCAGAATGTATGGCTCTCTGGGGTCTTCTCTGACCATGTGTATTCCTGTGCAGAGTGAAACCAGCTAGGTTCCTAGGAAAGTAGGAAGAGCCCTTCAAAGTCCCCTGTGGAGATTTCAGGCACCAACTTTCCCTTTAACTGTTTACTTTAACTGTTTTTGATCAGTTTCCTATTTTCCCACTGTGATCACCGCTTCAAGCAGTTGTGATGTTAAACAATTGCCTATAATTGTTCTTGACCAATGCCCCCAGGGAAAGAGAGTCAGGGCAAATAACTACCAGCCAGACAGGTCAAATGATGGTAATTGTCAGAGAATGATAGTTTAGCCAGCTCCAACCCTTTCCGTCCCCTCCCGTGCCCTCCTGGGCTGCTGGTTCTCACCGTGATTGCAGGGTGGCTGTGATTCTGAGGCGGCTGGTTTTCAAGGCCACTGTGGAGGGAGGGGGAGGGGAGAGGAGGGAGGGGGAGGGGAGAGAAGGAGGAGGGTAGCAAGCACCAGGAGAAACACCAAAAATCATGATATACCTAATAAACATGATATACCTAATAAACTGGATATACCTAATAAACTTCCTGTCATTGCCTTCCCTCCTTCCTTCCTTCCTTTCCTCCCTTTTCCCCCTCCCTTTCTCCCTCTCCCTCCCTCCTTTCTTTCTTTCTTTCTTTCTTTCTTTCTTTCTTTCTTTCTTTCTTTCTTTCTTTCTTTCCTTCCTTCCTTCCTTCCTTCCTTCCTTCCTTCCTTCCTTCCTTCCTTCCTTTCCTCTCTCCCTCCCTCCTTTCCTTCCTTCCTTCCTTCCTTCCTTCCTTCCTTCCTTCCTTCCTTCCTTCCTTCCTTCCTTCCTTCCTTTCTTCCTTCCCTCCCTCCTTTCCTTCCTTCCTTCCCTCCCCTCTCTTATTTCCTTCCTTCCTTCCCTCTCTTCCTCCCTCTCTCTCATTTCCTTCCTTCCTTCCTTCCTCCCCTCCCTCCCTCTCTCCTTTCTTTCTTTCTTTATTTCCTTCCTTACCTCCCTCTCTCCTTCCCTCCTTTCCCTTCCTTTCTTCCCTCCTTCCCTCCTTTCATTCTTTCCTTCCCCCTCCCTCCTTTCTTCTTTCCTTTTTCTTGCTGCTCCTTCTCCTCGTCCTTCTCTGTAGGCCCGCACTAGCCTCAACATCACAGCTGTCCTGCCTCTGCCTCTGAAGTTCTGAGCCGCAGATGCATGTTGCCTTTCCCGGGCTCACGTGTCTTTGCGTTATGGATTAATGTCCAGAAATCTGGGAAGCTTTTGCCTGCGCTTTTTTCTTTGACTGACAAGAGACTTTTTCCTCTCTCTGCCATTCCCACCTGAGATGCTATTTTTCTTTTCCCCCTCTTTCACTGGGTGGAGAGAATTTCCTTTGGCTGTTTTGAGAGCTGTACCTTTAATTTTGCTCTTGTTTATCCAGGCTTACCAAGAACCACACTTAGGTTTCTTTTTCTAACTGAGACATGAATTTCTTAAACCTATACTTGTCCTCAAACAGGAGGAACACAACACTCTACCCTCACTTCTCTGATTTTTCTCTTTTTATAGTGGTATCATCTACAATCCTAATTTTAGAAATTCTTACTTAGTTAGTAGTAGCCTTTCTCAGCAAATTTTAGTAGGATGGTATGAAATACATACATTATCTCGAGCAGAAGCGATACTTTAAAAATATTTATTTATTTATTTATTGGAAGGAGAGAAAGGGAGAGAGAGAGAGAGTGGGTATGGGTGCGCCAGGGCCTCTAGCCACTGCAAACAAACTTCAGACACATGCACCCCCTTGTGCATCTGGCTTACGTGGGTCCTGGAGAATTGAACCAGGATCCTTAGGCATCGCAGGCAAGTGCCTTAACCACTAAGCCATTTCTCCAGCCCCAGAACTGATACTTTTATGATGCCAAGACATTGAAGTACAAAATAATAGTACGGGAGAACAGATTACCTACAATTTGGTATGTTTTAGGGAATGATCATTTATTTTTTAAAAAATTTATTTACTTTATTTATTTGAGAGAGAGGTAGAAGCAGGGAGAGAGAGAGAGAGAGAGAGAGAGAGAGAGAGAGAGAGAGGAAGAGAATGGGCAAGCCAGGGCCTTTAGCTACTGCAAACAAACTCCAGATGCAAGCATCATCTTATGCATCTGGCTTTACATGGGTACTGAGGAGCCAAACCTTGGGTCCTTTGGCTTTTTAGGCAAGTGCCTTAACCGTTAAGCCATCTCTTCAGCCTGGGAATGATCATTTCTTCTCCACTGTGTGTTTCAACAAGGGGTAGGCCAATCCAGGCTGGAGTCAGCTAACTTGGCTATCACCTCTAAGCTGGGCTTGTACGTCTCTCTTCTTCCTTTGGACTTCTGTCCAAACTTTCCCATAGGGCCCCTGGACTTGTTACAGAGAAGCAGCCTAGACTTTTTTCTCTCACAGCTGCTTCTGTGGGCTTGGATTCGGATTACTTGGTTCAGGTCAGCCCACCACCATCCCATGTCTACTATATGCCAGGCCCAAAGTTTAGGCTTTGCAAAAGCAGCCCAGTAAAACAGGGAACATCTCACCATGAAAACGGCTCTCTAACATTCTGGTATTGGGGTTTTTAAATAGATTCAACCAATTGCAGTCATACTTTTAAGGAGCCTTCCAGAATTTTCATACACATGGACAATAATTTACATTTATCATATTTATTGTAGCCACATCTGTAGTAATGAACAAGAAACTGTCTCAACAGAAAACTGGTTCTTTGAACTTTTATAATCCCATTATTTCATGTTAAGTAGCTTCTAAAATCCTGAAAGTTCGCATTGCTGACATGGAAGAACATTTATGATATATTGTTAAACATAGGTGAAGTCGGGGGAGATGGCTCAGAGGATAAAGCCCTTCTGAGTGAGCATGAATCCCTGAGTTCAAATCCCCAGATCCCACATAAAGCCACATGCTGTGATGCGAGAGCATCTGTAATCCCAGCATGCCCATGGTGAGATGGGGGAGATGAGAAAGCAGAATCTTCCAGAAGCTCATGGGCCGGCTAGCCTGGTGAATGCAATGGTGAGCAAGAGACCCTGCCTCAGAAAACAATATGGAAGGCAAGAACTGGCTACTGAGGGTGTCCTATAATCTCCACACGCACACTG